>NC_056429.1:62217570-62517570 GCF_018296145.1 Oncorhynchus tshawytscha | reverse complement strand
AACGAACGTGACATTATATATAATGAGTGTTGACATGCAACTAACCATAGACAATAACACACAAACTATCCAAGGCATATGGCCACCTAAATATGGTCCCCAATCAGAGACAATGATAAACAGCTGCCTCTGATTGAGAACCAATTTAGGCAACCATAGACATAAAAACACCTCGACTTGAAAACCCCAAAAACATACAAATACCCTAGACAGGACAAAAACACATACAGAATATATATATACATTTAAACTCAGTGGTTCACAATTCCTGACATTTAACCCTAGTAAAAATTCCCTGTCTTGGGTCAGTTAGGATCACCACTTCATTTTAAGAATGTGAAATGTCAGAATAATAGCAGAGATTCTTTCAGATTTGATATCTTTCATCACATTCCCAGTTGGCCAGAAGTTTACATACACTCAATTAGTATTTGGTAGCATTGCCTTTAAATTGTTTAACTTGGGTCAAACGTTTCGGGTAGCCTTCCACAAGCTTCCCACAATAGGTTGGGTAAATTTTGCCCCATTCCTTTGTTGTAACTGAGTCAGGTTTGTAGGCCTCCTTGCTCGCACACACGTTTTCAGTTCTGCCCACAAATGTTCTATAGGATTGAGGTCAGGGCTTTGTGATGGCCACTCCAATACCTTGACTTTGTTGTCCTTAAGCCATTTTGCCACAACCTTGGAAGAATATTTTGGGTCATTGTCCATTTGGAAGACCAATTTGCGACCAAGCTTTAACTTTCTGACTGATGTCTTGAAATGTTGCTTCAATATATCCACATAATTTTCAGTCCTCTTGATGCCATCTATTCTGTGAAGTGCACCAGTCCTGTAGCAAAGCACCCCCACAACAAGATGCTGCCAACCCCGTGCTTCACGGTTGGGATGGTATTCTTAGGCTTGCAAGCCTCCCCCTTTTTCCTCCAAACATAATGATGGTCATTATGGCCAAACAGTTATATTTTTGTTTCATCAGACCAGAGGACATTTCTCCAAAAAGTATGATTTTTGTTTCCATGTGCAGTTGCAAACCGTTGTCTGGCTTTTTTATGGCGGTTTTGGAGCATTGGCTTCATCCTTGCTGAGCGGCCTTTCAGGTTATGTCGATATATGACTCGTTTTACTGTGGATATAGATACTTTTGTACCTGTTTCCTCCAGCATCTTCACAGGGTCCTTGGCTGTTGTACTGGGATTGATTTGCACTTTTCGCACCAAAGTACGTTCATCTCTAGGAGACAGAACCCGTCTCCTTCCTGAGCAGTATGACGGCTGTGTGGTCCCATGGTGTTTATCCTTGCCTACTATTGTTTGTATAGATGAGCGTGGTACCTTCAGACGTTTTGAAATTGCTCCGAAAGAATGAACCAGACTTATGGAGTTCTAAAAAAAAATTCTGAGGTCTTGGCTGATTTATTTTCTGTTTTTCCCATGATGTCAAGCAAAGAGGCACTGAGTTTGATGGTAGGCCTTGAAATACATCCACCGGTACACCTCCAATTTACTCAAATGATGTCAATTAACCTATCAGAAGCTTCGAAAGCCATGACATCATTTTCTGGAATTTTCCAAGCTGTTTAAAGGCACAGTCAACTTAGTGTTTGACCCACTGGATTTGTGATACAGTGAATTATACTTGAAATAATCTGTCTGTAAACAACTGTTGGAAAAATTACTTGTGTCATGCACAAAGTAGATGTCCTAACCGACTTGCTAAAACTATAGTTGGTTAGCAAGAAATTTGTGGATTGGTTGAAAAACTAGTTTTAATGACGCCAACCTAAGTGTATGTAAACTTCCGACTTCAACTGTATATTTGTAATAATGACAATTACAACAATACTGAATAAACAATTAACATTTATTTTAACTTAATATAATACATAAATAACATATATTTAGTCTCAAATAAATAATGAAACATGTTCAACTTGATTTAAATAACGCAAAAACACAGTGTTGGAGAAGAAAGTAAAAGTGCAATATGTGCCATGTAAAAAAGCTAACATTTAAGCTCCTTGCTCAGAACATGAGAACATATGAAAGCTGGTGGCTCAATATTCCCAGTTCTTCAATATTCCCTGTTAAGAAGTTTTAGGTTGTAATTATTATAGGAATTATGATTTGTCAACTATTTCTCTCTATACCGTTTTTATTTCATATACGTACATATGACTATTGGATGTTCTTATAGGTACTTTAGTATTGCCAGCCTAATCTCGGGAGTTGATCGGCTCGAAGTCATAAACAGTGCTGTGCTTCAAGCATTGCTAAGTGCTGCTGGCAAATGCAGTAATGTGCTGTTTAAATTAAGGCTTACAAGCCTACTGCTGCCTACCACCGCTCAGTCAGACTGCTCTATAAAACATCAAATCATAGACTTAATTATAATATAATAAACACACAGAAATACGAGCCTTAGTTCATTAATATGGTCAAATCCGGAAACTATCTTTTCGAAAAAAACAAAACGTTATTCTTTCAGTGAAATACAGAACCGTTACATATTTTATCGAACGTGTGGCAACCCTAAGTCTAAATATTACAGTCACACAATTTGCAATGAGCCTGCCGGCCCAAACTTTTCAGTTTAGCTGTCACGCCCTGACCTTAGTATTCTTTGTTTTCTTTATTATTTTGGTTAGGTCAGGGTGTGACATGGGTAATGTATGTGTTTTTGTACTGTCTAGGGGTTTTGTATGTTTATGGGGGTGTATACTATCTAGGTGTTTATGTATGTCTATGGTTGCCTAGATTGGTTCGTAATTAGAAGCAGCTGTTTATCGTTGTCTCTGATTGGGAACCATATTTAGGCAGCCATCTTCTTTGGGTATTTTGTGGGTTATTGTATATGTGTTAGTTGCCTGTGTCAGCACTATATTTAGCTTCATGTTCGTTTTGTAGTTTGTTTATGTGTTTCTTCGTCGTCATTAAAGTAACATGTATTCATATCACGCTGCGCCTTGGTCTCCTCCATTCAACGAACGTGACAATACCCTGACTCTGCTTGCACTGATGTTTGATTTTTGAAGCATTGATTTTTATGCTTAGGTACATTTGTGCAATGATTGTGATTTTTTTCGCAAATGCGCTTTTGTTAAATCATCACCCGTTTGGCGAAGTTGAAGTAGGCTGTGATTCGATGATCAATTAACAGCCACCGCTTTGATTATATGCAACGCAGGACAAGCTAGTTAACCTAGTAATATCATCAACCATGTGTAGTTAACTAGTGATTATGTGAAGATTGATTGTTTTTTATAAGATAAGTTTAACACCAGTTTGCTCCTTGCAGCCACAAGGCTCTTTTGATGCTGCACTCATTAACAGGTGATCAGCCTGCCATGCAGTTTCTTCATGGATTGCAATGTAATCGGCCATAATCGGCGTCCAAAAAGTTAGATTACCGATTGTTATGAATTTTTACTTAAGTACTTTACACCACTGCATCCCACTGTCATCCAAATACAATTCGATTTTTTTTTTTTTAATGATTGCAGTTTGCGTACACTGTAGTATTCTATACTTTGGCATTCTATACTGTGGTATTCTAGTAGGAGACTATATAAAAGTGTAGTAGTCCAAGTGTAGTTATTTCTAATGAAAAGTGTGATCTAACTGCCCCACAATCCAAAGTAATAAGGTTGATATAGTAGTATATAAAAAAGTAATCAGACTAATTATTTTCCTACATTTAACTTTAAACTTTTTAAACTTCTTCCACTACCACAAAACTACCTTTAAAGAACTAAAGCAAGCCACACAACTTTACTTCATGTATAGTAACCATCTAGTTATTATTATATTCACGTCTGTGGATGACACTTATCAGAGCGAATTTGAATCCTATGCAAGATTTTAGACTACTGTATTCTGATTGCGTTGACAGCTGTATTTTTTCCAGAGCCCAAAAAAGCTAACAGAGGAATCTGCCATAGAGCTCCTTTGTACACTTTTCACAGCAGCAATGCTCTAAGGAGAAGCAGCGACATGCAACTCTGTGGCAGTCAAAGCTTAGACATCTTAGTCTCTCACTCTCACTCCCCCTCTATCTCTCTCTCTCTTTCACTCTCTCTCCTTTTCTCAAAATGAGCAAATACCTTCCAATTAGTAGCTTTCAGGAGGGCTGTTGTGACAGAAAACAATATACAGTAAAAAAAAAAAAAGAAAGTCTGAACTCACTGCTTGCCTAAATTATTAGTGATCCAAAATATAATCCACTTAACTTTGTGAAGTAACCAGAAGTGATGGTGATGTTGGCGGGTCAAAGATACTCTCACTAGTTGAGGCTATCTGTCCACAGCACAATGGAAACTCAGCTGAAATGGTTGCCATGGTACCAGAGCTGTGTTGCAGTCATTAAACACACAAGGCCATCACAGGCTGGGCGAAAATACCTCTCCAGCTTGGCAGAGAGCTTGACGGATGGAGAGGTGAAGGGAAAGTGGTACTCTCCAAAGCTGCAGCTGTCTTCAGGATTTTGGGGTACAAACATGTGCACTCAGCTGAGAGAATGAATCAGCCTACCAAGTACATCAAAAAACCTTTATGTACAGTACGAATCCCCTTTAGTTTCAGACATTCAACATCAGTTTATTGATTACCGTAAATGAATAGTCCCACTGTGAAGGAATAATTTACTTTTAGCTTATCCGCAAACCTCAGGAACCCAATTTGAAAAGTAATTCATTGTACCTCACAGTATTATGCTAAGGCTAGAACCATATCTTGCCAGTGGCATTGGAAGAAAAAGAGACTCAGAAGTATTGATTTCTAATTGTGGCTTTAATCTGAAATGACTGCCCTCTGTGAGCGCAATTATGTTGAGGCTGCTCCAATGGACTCCATTGATTCATTATGGCTTTGGAAATGGCTGCTCAAGCTATTCATCTAAGCTGAAACTCTCAGTCAATTTGATAGCCTCTGCCACTGCTCTGTTTTTTTTCTTATTTTGTCAGTGTGATGCCATTGGAACAATGCCTGAATGTCCGTCAGATGAATATATAGTGACATGTTCTCAATACTATCACGTCATCTCTCTCTCAGTATGGGATTGAACTGTCCCATCTTCTTTACTCTGTTTTACTTCAGGTTCAAGAATGAGACAAAAACCTTCTTACTTCATGCTGCTGTACTCTGATAAAGGCAACATAGTATTCTGATAGATACAAGCACATAGGCAACATATTAGATATCATACTGCAGTGCACATTCAGTATAACATTCATACTAACTGGGGGTGACCACAGTCTAAATCTATCTCTGTTGTGTGTGTGTATAACAAACCTTCAATCCCTAAACCGTTTAAAACCTTCATAACTGAAGTGTGTGTTCGCTTGTGTGTGTGTGCTTGTTTTGTGTGCTTGTGTGAGTGTGTATGTGTGTATGTGTGTTGGCTGTAAATCACATATATGTATGTGTGTGCATTGTTTTCTCTGTGTATGTGGGGAGGTGCTGACTTTGTGTGAACATAGCTTTGTGTAGGCTACATTATGTGCCTGTGTGAGTAGGTCTGGGCTTGTATGCATTTCTTTGCATGTATTAGGGGCAATGCACTGTATGTGTGTATGCGCACCTGCTTTAGTGTGTGTGTGTGTGTGTGTCTGTGCATGCCAGTGTGTGAGTGCCTGTGTGTGTGCCTGTGTGTATGTATGCGCAGGTCACGCTGAAGCTGCCAAACCAGATGTGCAGGTGTCTGGATTAAGTGGAGTGATGAGTGACTCCTTCACTGACTTTGCAGACTTTGAATAATGCACGCAGGTCTCTCTGACTAATGAGCTCCTATGTAATGCACACATGGAGAGTAGCCACTCTGACTACAGTTTCAATCAGGACCATCATATCCTGGGGCCAAGGCTTTTTATCCTCCTACTTGCATCAGACCAAAGAAAATGACATAAAATGCTAAACAGAATAGAGTATCTTGGGCGCCTTCAAAAGTGTTTGTGTGACAGGGTGGAAATGACAGGCTCCTTGGATGTATGTAGAGCAGGCGTTGTGAAGCAGAAGCCAGAAAAAAGGAGCCCGTTTGATCTATGCCTTCTTTTGAACAATAGGCTACTGATTTTCATATTATGATGAGACATTTCAAGGACCAACATAATGATGTAATTGTTTCCATTGGTGAATTGTTTTGGTCAACCCTGTTACCCCACCACCAGTTAAAATCCACTAAACGCATAAACATAGGATACTAAAACAAAGGAGTTATAATAGCCCCTTTTAAAACCCTCAGTGATCGATGTCCGTGCTGGCGCAGATGTTGAAGTCATCACGTTTTATTCAATAAAACTGTGTGTTTACACTAGTGTCACGGCTTTCTTCTGTTGAAGGAGAGGCGGACCAAAACACAGCGTGGTTATTGTGATACATCTTTAATGAAGATGATAAATGAACAATATACAAAACAAGAAATGTGAAAAACCAAAAACAGCCCTATCTGGTGTAACAAACACAAAGACAGGAACAATCACCCACAAAACCCAACACCAAACAGGCTACCTAAATATGGTTCCCAATCAGAGACAATGACTAACACCTGCCTCTGATTGAGAACCATATCAGGCCCAAACACAGAAACAGACAAACAAGACATCCAACATAGAATGCCCACTCAGATCACACCTTGACCAAACAAAACATAGAACATACAAAGCAAACTATGGTCAGGGTGTGACAACAAGAGACTTCCTGTTTTTTGCATGGCTGCGTACAGTGGCGACTCGTCATTTAGGGCAGGTGGGGCAGAGCCCCAACCTGTTTTGAGTATCACACTTTTAAGTAAAAAAATATATATATATGGGGCTTGCCTGTTTTGCTTGTTATTTCGGCATTAATAAGTGTCACATATCAGTTTGCAAACAATGTGAAAAAACCCGTAATTGAGTTAATAAAGCCGCATACAAACATGGTTTCTTTTTTGCTTTCTTGAGTAAGGCAGCTCCACAATGCAGGTGTTTCAGCCTAGCTTAGTGCTTTCTGTGGTGGTGGGACTAGCCAGCAGAAAATACAGAGCATTGCGCCTGATTTTCTCAGTTTTCTATCACACATGGGAGAGTACATCCTCCCCAATTCTAAGGTTAGAGCTTGAAAATGTTAGCCCCTTGGGTTCTGCCATAGAGTTATATTAGAAGTGCCAATTCAAGAAGGCTCAAGGTCATTGGCCACAGATAGAATGACATCAAATCATGTTATATCTACAGTAGCTTTTTTAAATATATTTTTTTACATGTTTTATTTAACTAGGCAAGTCAATTAAAATGTTTTTCTTAATTACAATGATGGCCAAGGAACAGTGGGTTAACTGCCTTCTTCAGGGACAGAATGACAGACTTTTACCTTGTCAGCTCGGGGATTCGATATAGCCACCTTTCGGTTACTGGCCCAACACTCTAACCACTAGGCTTCCTGCCGCCCCGTTTTGTTTGGACTGATCATGTCAACTTCTTACATTCAAAGTCTTAGCTAGCAGTCATCATCAGTTGTCATCAAGTCGACAATCTACTGGCAAATCCTTTTTAATTCTTGTCATATGAAGAGAAATAACGAAGAGAAATTTTAGATAAAACGTGTCAGTGCTTTCGGCCATTGTACATAAAGATTGCACAACAAGTTGGAAATCACCAATTCAACAATGAGTCATTTGTAAGGAATCAGTGGCTAACTGCAAGAGTTGCAAAGAAACCACTAACTTTAGCCTGCTATTCAATGGAGTGGCTGTGTCCAGAGAATGCCAGACTTTGATGACAAAATTTTGCCACAAAGGACCACAGCTTCACCTTCACAAGGTGAATCCAAAAATGTCTTGTATGCTACGGCATAAATTCTGGAATATAAAAGGGAGAAATGTATACTGTAGCTAAGAACATAATACTCAGTGTATGTTGTGTGGTAAGCTGTTAGTGCCTCGCCCTAATAATTTGGCCTATTTTCACCAACTTGGCTTGGCTTTCACGTGCAAATTCAGCACACACAACATTCTATAATCGAATTGTGTTATTTGACCTGTCAAATAAAAATATTATTTAAAGCGTCAAATAGTGTTATGTGACGTGTATCTTTTTTTCACACGCAAAGACCCAAACGGAATTCAATATGCCTCACCCTAATAATTTGGTGTATTTTCACCTCTTCATTTTGCCTACTGTTCAAACTTGGTGGTGCACAAGTAGCCCATAACCATTTTTAGAAAAATGTAATCATATAATATTGTAAGAGCTTTCATTGTCTGTTTATATGCCCCATTTATTTATCATACGGTTCTGACTGGTACAGGGAGTACACTGTAAGAACGGCCCATGTTCTGAATTCTGTCGCTGTACATTTAAAAAGTGCTGAACAAATAGTTATATTGACTAAGTCCGTCGTCGCTTGCTCATTAATGTCTTAATCGAAATTATGGATTGCCTCTTATCCGCTTGTCATCCCCTTACGCCATAATTTGTACATCTCAATTGTCAGTAGAAACCACATTTTTTAAAGCAAGTCTGCCATATAAGCTATGTTTTTTTTAAGCAGTAAATGAGGCTGAATGAATTGTTTCGCTGCCAGACAAGGCTCCGCTGAAAGCCAGGTTTAGCAGTGGTAAGGTGTTGGGACTCTGCTGTTGGGACTCAGCTGTTGGGTCAGCTTTATGTAGGCCCTAACAGCTTTTGGGCACCGTTTGTCACCGTTATAGTGCAATTCATGTGTTGTGTTGTGTAGTGTAATTGCTTTCCTGGCATGCATCCCAATGATTATTTTTGCCCCACCAATAATTTACATGCTAAAATTGCCACTGGCTGAATACCCCTGTATCACTGTTCTCATATGCAGTGTTAGTCAGACAGGAGAGGATGCCGACAAGTTACTTTTCACAAAATTGTCTAACCAGTCCGAACTGTTTGAGCTAGAAACTATTGAATGCTGAGACTCACAAACATGCAGATGATGGCTGTTTTGCTCTAGGGCCCTCAAAAGCTTAATGAGAGTCATCTGAACTCTGAAGGTAACATTGTACTGGGTGGTAAAACTATTGAAAAGTGAATGGAGGGTAAATGTGCCAAAAACAAAAGGCTTAAATATGGGTCACCTGCGGACATTCAGAGAGGGGGTCTAATACTGTTGTCCTGTGGGTACAGCATACAGAAGAGCAGTTTCCTCTGGAGACCAGCGTGTGTGTGTTGAGGGGGGGTTGCAAGCTCCATCAGGCAGGAATAAAGATTGGGCAATCAAAACCTAACCATCCCGGAACATTTTGGTGTTCCTTCCGAATGGCAATAACTTTATGGGCATTCACTTAGCAAGTATACTAATATGGTACACTACTGACGATGCGCTCCCCAAATTTCACCAGGCTCACTGTTCATGAACTCTTAGAAGTGCTTGCACAAAGGATAATAACATCTCATCCTGTGTTCTTGGAATCTGAATATCTGGACTTGTCCAGTGACTGCTGAGGAAGATCAGCTGACAACAGGGGAAAGTCCTTGTGGCGGCACGGAGAGACGGCTGACAGGAGGGAATAGACCCCACTGGGACAGTCATGGGGTAGCTTCCCATTTCTGTAGTTTCCCATGCTTCGCAGTATGTTGGAAACACCCGCTTTAGCTACAGAAAGTCAACATACGCGAACACCCCTACAGTCTGCGAGAGCGGGGGCGGAAGATGACTCATCGGCTGACAACATGGTAACGACTAGACCGGAAACGACTATGAGTAATGAGAGCACAGCACAAGAGAACACCGCAGCAACTGTCACAAGTTACGCTGCAACAGCGGGCCACAAACAGATGCAGGTATGTGTCTGTGGTTGGAGGAAAGTTACATCACACCATGGGTTGAGGATCCACCAGGGGAAGAAGGGGTGTTTGGGTAAAGAGAGACAGAGGCCTCGCATTCTGTGAAAGCGATCAAATCAGTCGAATGAAGCACAGCAACTGGACGCCAACCATAGTTTGCAGTGCATCAGTACCACTGTCATGGAGGACGTAAACTCAAGCACTGAAGTAACAACTGAGGTGGAACCAACAACAGGAGTGGAACTCACCCAGCCTCCCAGACCTGCAGTCGAGAGGAGACTACCAGGGCACAGACCGTATGTGAAGTGGCCTGGCGCCAGTGACAAGAAGTTGTGGGAAACAGTGAATACTGACCTTACCTTGACCCTCGAGAAACTTCGAGGCACAGTGGAGAAGAAGTTGGAGAGGATAGGGGACATCATCTATGAGTACGGGGCAGAAAGCTTTGGAGTGCAAGAGGCAAAAGGCGGGAGAAAGGTTCCAACCCCACCAGTTTCCAGGAGGCACCAAGAAATCAAGCGCCTCGTTCAAGAAACGAGACAACTTAAGAAACAGTGGAAGAAGGCCTTGGAAGTGGAAAAGGAGGGCATAGAGGCACTTCAGGCTGACATCAACCCGGTTGGCATCCCTCCTTAGAGCAGAGAACCTACGGAACCGCAGAAGGAAGAAAGAACAAACTAGAACTCGATTCTATAAAGATCCCTTCAAGTTCCTTAAAAGTCTCTTCACGAAGGAAAAAAGTGGAGCTCTAAAAACAACAAAGAAAGACCTAGAGGAGCACCTGAGAACAACAAACTTTGACCCAAAGCAACATGAACATCTGGCCATCCCATCAGATATCCCACCCATTGAACCCCCGGAACATCATATTGAGACCTGCCCCCCGACATGGAAATAGGTGGAAAACACAGTTCGACAGGCAAGAACAGCATCAGCCCCGGGGCCAAATGGAGTCCCGTACAAAGTGTATAAGAACGCACCAGACGTCCTGAGGTTCCTCTGGAGGCTTATGAGAACAGCTTGGCAAAAGAAGATAATACCCAAAGTGTGGCGTAGGGCAGGCGGGGTCCTGATCCCTAAGGAGAAGGATGCAGTGAACATCAGCCAATTCCACCCAATCTCCTTACTGAATGTCGAGGGTAAAAATCTTCTTTAGGGTCATTGCCCAGAGGATGGCCGAGTACCTGCAAAGGAATGTGTACGTCGATACATCTGTACAGAATGCAGGAATATCAGGGTTCTCTGGCTACTTGGAACATTCCAGCATGATCTGGCACCAGATCCAAATGGCCAAGGTGGAGAAAAGGGACCTCCATGTAGTCTTCCTCGACCTCGCCAATGCATTTGGCTCTGTGCCCCATGAACACCTGTGGTCTGCCTTCAGATTTTTCCACATACCGGACACCATCACAACCCTGGTGAAGTCGTACTTCCAGGATCTGCAGTTCTGCTTCACCACCTCAGAGTTCACCACCTCATGGCATGAATGTAGGTATAATGGCGGGATGTACCATTTCTCCGTTGGCATTCATAATGGCTATGGAGGTTATCATCAGATCCTCAAAATGGGTTGCTGGTGGACAGCGAGTCGACTCTGGTTTCCGCCTCCCTCCACTCAGAGCCTACATGGACGACATTACAACATTGACCACCACTGTCCCATGCACCAGGAGACTGCTCAGAAACTCGAGGAGAACATCAGCTGGGCCCGTATGAAGATTAAACCATCCAAGTCACACAGCATCTCGATTGTGAAGGGAGTACTCTCTGACCTGAAATTCTTCATCGGAGATGACCAAATCCCAACAGTGTCTGAGCAGCCGGTAAAAAGCCTTGGATGATGCTAGCCTGAAGGACAAAGACCAGGTGCAACAGCTGTGCAAAGACATCAGTAGTAGCCTACAGTCCATCGACAACACCCAGCTACCTGGAAAGTTAAAGGCCTGGTGTCTGCAGTTTCGTCTCCTACCCTGGGTGTTGTGGCCCCTAGCAGTGTATGAGGTTCCAATCTCAACAGTGGAGAAGATGGAAAGAGGAGTCACAGGCTACTTAAAGAAGTGGCTCAGAGTTCCACGATGCCTTACCACCATAGGCCTCTATGGAGATGGTGTCCTCAAGCTGCCCCTCACCAGTCTAACAGAGGAATTCAAGTGTGCAAAAACCAGGCTCCAGATCACACTGAATGAATCTCGAGACCCAGTGGTGAGCAACAACGCGCCAACCTTGGCAACTGGGCGCAAATGGAGGCCAGGAAAAGCAGTCCAGGAGGCAACAGCAGCCCTCAGACATGCTGACAATGTGGGTCATGTTCAGCAAGGGAGAGGAGGTCTTGGGCTAACTAGCCGTGCTGCTTGGAGTAAGGCCACTGCACCAGAGCGGCAGAAGATGGTAGTGCAGGAAGTACGCCATCAGGAGGAGGCTGCAAGGTGGGCCAAGGTAGTCTCTCTTGCCAAACAGGGACAGTGGACTCGATGGGACAGTGTGGAGAAGAGGAAGATCAGCTGGAAAGATCTGTGGGCCATGGAAGTGAGGCGGTTGAGCTTTTCCATCAGAGCAACCTATGACGTCGTTCCAACAACAGTTAATCTTCACCAATGGTATGGTGAAGATCCGGACTGTGCCCTCTGTTCCATGCCAGCCAACCTCAGGCACATTCTCACAGGGTGTAAAACAAGCCTCACCCAAGGACTCTACACTTGGCGTCACAACCAAGTCCTTAAAAACCTTGCGTCCGCCCTGGAGGACAAGCGAGCTGCCACCAACTCCCTACCACCCCCAGCAGCATCACACCCCTTACGGACGACCTTTGTCCGTGAAGGGGCTAAACCACCGAAGAGCGGCTCTACACCATTAGAGCGAGACCAGCTGCACTTGGCCCGCGACTGGAAAATGCTAGCTGACATTGGCCGGCAACTTGTGTTTCCTCCGGAGATCGCAACCACCACCCTAAGACCTGACATGGTGCTCTGGTCCCGTTCGCTCAAGAAGGTCTTCATCATTGAGCTCACAGTACCCTGGGAGGACTCAGTAGATGAGGCTTATGAGTGAAAACATCTGCTCTATGCCGATCTAGCTGCCGAAGCACGGCATCATGGCTGGAACACAGAAGTCCGACCAGTGGAGGTGGGCTGCAGAGGTTTTGTGGCAACATCTACAACCAGACTGCTTAGAGACCTTGGAATTAAGGGCCAGAGCCAGCGTTCAGCAATCAAAGCTGTATCGGAGGCGACAGAAGGCAGCAGTCAGTGGCTCTGGATGAAGAGGAAAGACCCCAGCTGGGCCCCGATGTGAGAGGGCCAGGAGGTATGCGGTCAACAATGCTTGACTCAGGGAGGAGAACACCCCTGCCATGCATAGTCCCATGGGATGTTGGCTATCAACAACAAGGCAACTCCTATGACTAATTGGGAATGGGACGCAAGTCTAGGATTGATCACCCTGTCGCTGGCCGCCTTTGGGGAGGGTGTATAGTGTGAAAGGCCGAAACACCCTAGGAACCAAAGGTACACTACTGACGATGCGCTCCCCAAATTTCACCTGGCTCACTGTTCATGAACTCTTGGAAGTGCTTGCATAAAGGATAGTAACATCTTATCCTGTGTTCTTGGAATCTCAGCGAAGCTTGAGGGTGGAACAACTGTGTGAAGGTCTGTCGGATACTGTCATGTGCATGAGCTTGAGGTTGAATGCTTGTGTGTAAGTGTGTGTGTAGATGAGTGTACGAGAGGAAGGGGAGAGGTTTAGAGATGTGTGGGTGGGGGCGTGTGTGTGTATGCATCCCACAATCGTGACTATAGGGTGGCAGACTCCACTATGCTGGCAGGCTGGCTGGCTAACAGCCTGCTGCCTGACCTGCACCCTATTTCATTGTGGAGCTAGAGGAGTTAGAGCCCTGTCTGTGTTGGTAGATAAGATGAGAGCACCCTTCCAGCTAGGATGGAGTCCGTCACTCCTCAGCAGGTCAGGCTTGGTCCTGTTTGTGGGTGAGTCCCAGAAAGAGGGCATATGATCTACTATCTTTTGGGAGGGGCAGAAAACAGTTTTCAACCAGCGATTGAGTTGCGAGACTGCTGTAGAGCTCACCACTCCCCCTAACTGGGAGGGGGCCAGAGACAATTACTCAAGGACCATATCTCCTCCACCCTACCTGACACCCTAGACCCACTCCAATTTGCCTACCACCAAAATAGGTTCACAGACGACGCAATCACAACCACACTGCCCTAACCCATCTGGTCAAGAGGAATACCTATGTGAGAATGCTGTTCATCGACTACAGCTCAGCATAGTACCCTCCAAACTCGTTATCAAGCTCGAGACCCTGGGTCTCGACCCAGCCCTGTGCAACTGGGTACTGGACTTCCTGACAGGTGGTGAGGGTAGGTAACAACATTTCCACCCCGCTGATCCTCAACACTGGGGCCCCACAAGGGTGCGTTCTGAGCCCTCTCCTGTACTCCCTGTTCACCCACGACTGCGTGGCCATGCACGCCCCCAACTCAATCTTCAAGTTTTCGGACGACACTACAGTGGTAGGCTTGATTACCAACAACGACGAGACGGCCTACAGGGAGGAGGCGATGGCCCTCGGAGTGTGGTGTCAGGGAAATAACCTCACACTCAACGTCAACAACACAAAGGAGATGATTGTGGACTTCAGGAAACAGCAGAGGGAGCACCCCCCTATCCACATCGACAGGACAGTAGGGGAGAGGGTAGTAAGTTTTAAGTTCCTCGGCGTACACATCACGGACAACCTGAATTGGTCCACCCACACAGACAGCGTCGTGAAGAAGGCGCAGCAGCGCCTCTTCAACCTCAGGAGGCTGAAGAAATTCAGCTTGTCACCAAAAGCACTCATAACCTTCTACAGATACACAATCGAGAGCATCCTGTCAGGCTGTATCACCGCCTGGTATGGCAACTGCTCCACCCACAACCGTAAGGCTCTCCAGAGGGTAGTGAGGTCCGCACAATGCTTCACTGGGGGAAACTACCTGCCCTCCAGGACACCTACACCACCCGATGTCACAGGAAGGCCATAAAGATCATCAAGGACGACAACCACCCGAGCCACTGCCTGTTCACGCCGCTATCATCCATAAGGCGAGGTCAGTACAGGTGCATCAAAGCAGGGACCGAGAGACTGAAAAACAGCTTCTATCTCAAGGCCATCAGACTGTTAAACAGCCACCACTAACATTGAGTGGCTGCTGCCAATACACTGACTCAACTCCAGCCACTTTAATAATGGAAATTGTTGGAAATTGATGTAAAAATATATCACTAGCCACTTTAAACAATGCCACTTAATATAATGTTCACATACCCTACATTACTCATCTCATATGTATATGTATATACTGCACTCTATATCATCTACTGCATCTTTATATAATACATGTATCACTGGCCACTTCAAACTATGCCACTTTGTTTACATACCCTACATTACAGAAGGGTTAGAAATGCTTACTGCTACTAACTTACTGCTACTAACTTACTGCTACTAACCTGGTTTTGTGCTGTAAGTGGCACTATGTACTCTTTCTAAGGGACACATCTCAACTTATGTGCTCTAGGATCCATAAAATAAATAAAGATGTTTATTTGATGTTTTAAAGATGTTTTATTTATTTAAAAACCAAGCCATGAAGTCGAAGGAATTGTCCGTAAGAGCTCAGAGACAGGATTGTGTCGAGGCACAGATCCGGGGAAGGGTACCTTCTGCAGCATTGAAAGTCCCCAAGAACACAGTGGCCTCAAGTATTCTTAAATGGAAGAAGTTTGGAACAACCAAAACGTTTCCTAGAGCTGGCCGCCTGGACCAAACTGAGCAATTGGGGGAGAAGGGCCTTGGTCAGGAAGATGACCAAGAACCCGAGGGTCACTCTGACAGAGCTCCAGAGTTCCTCTGTGGAGATGGGAGAACCTTCCAGAAGGACAACCTTCTCTGCAGCACTCCACCAATAAGGCCTTTATGGAAGAGTGGCCAGACGGAAGCCACTCCTCAGTAAAAGGCACATGACAGCCCGCTTGGAATTTGCCAAAAGGCACCTAAAGGACTCAGGCCATGAGAAACAAGGACTCAGGTCTAATGAAACTCTTTGGGCTGAATGCCAAGCATAACATCTGGAGAAATTCTTGCACCATCCTGACTGTGAAGCATGGTGGTGGCAGCATCATGCTGTGGGGATGTTTTTCAGTGGCAAGGACTGAGAGACCAGTCAGGATCGAGGGAAAGATGAATGGAGAAAAGTACAGAGAGATCTTTGATAAAAACCTGTTCCAGAGTGCTCTGGACCTCAGACTGGGGTGAAGGTTCACTTTCTAACTGGACAACAACCCTAAGCACACACGTAAGACAACGCAGTAGTGGCTTCGGTACAAGTCTCTGAATGTCTTTGAGTGGCCCAGCCAGAGCCCAGACTTGAACCCGATCGAACATCTCCGAGAGACCTGAAAATTTCTGTGCAGCGTCGCTCCCCATCCAACCTGACAGAGCTTGAGAGGATCTGCAAAGAAGAATGGGGAAAAACTCCCCAAATCCAGGTGTGCCAAGCTTGTAGCATCATACCCAAGAAGACCCGAGGCTGTAATCGCTGCCAACGGTGCTTCAACAAAGAACTGAGTAAAGGGTCTGAATATTTTTTTGGAACAAATTTGCAAAACTTTCTACCAACTTGTTTTTGCTTTTCATTATGGAGTATTGTGTGTAGATTGATGATGGGAATTTATTTATTTTTTAATCAATTTTAGAAATGTGGAAATAAACAGGGGTCTGAATACTTTACGAATGTGCCAAATACATAAATAGACAGTAAAGCCAATCATACGACCAACTATCACCCTTTGGCCAAAAGTGAGAAAAAAAATTGACCGTCAACAGACCATCAACTTGTATCCCTCCAGATAATTATGACAGACTTGACAGGAGGACAGGGATATTGGACTAGGGTTTATTGACAGACAGTACTTTCTTAACAAAAACAAAGTATTTCACAACAGATTTTTTCTGCACAATACAGTTTCAGTCATATTGGAATCTTTTAAATCTGCCATTAGAGGCAGAGGCATTACATTACATATCAATGATGTTGATAAATGTGACATACCGGCTCGATTCGGGCTTATGTATCAACATTTGAAATTGTGTTTTTTACATTGGATAAAAGTAGAGACTCATAGTTAGAAAATGGTGTATCTTACACTACAGTTGAGGAACAACGGGAAAGTAATTATGCTTTGAAAGTTGATCAAGTTGAAAATGGTCCTTGAATGTTTTAGTACCTACTGGTGAGCTCTTCTTTGTTCACACCCATTCTGCATCGTTTACACCCTCTTAAGCTTTAGCCCCACCCATCTCTTTAATGATTCACATGTGAGGCTATGTACTAAACAACTAAAGATTTCAAGATGAAAGGCTGGTTTATACTACGGGTGTCCTCGCAAATTTAATCTGGAGTGCCAGAGTGTGTTCCGGGCGTTCGTAAACTCAGAGCGTTGTCAGATTGTCCATTCGTAAATTCAGAGCGTTTCGGTCTCAGAGCGTTCAGATCTCACATTGGACGCTCTGGCCAAGGAGTATGGTTGATCCAAGTGTTCTAACCTAGCAACAGCAGTCAAGCACCCAAGCTAACTGACTAATTTTGGCTAGCTTGCTAGCTACTTCCAGACACAAAGGAGAGAACAGCTCACTCGGATCATTTTATTCACCCAAGAAGAGCTGGTTAGGCTGTTTCTATGTTATCCATAGCGTTGGTGATTGACTATACTGTTTTGCCAACGTTTACTGACACCGGCCATATTCCACCTACCTCATCCCCATACTGTTTTTATTTTATTTACTTTTCTGCTCTTTTGCACACCAGTATCTCTACTTGCACATCATCATCTGCTCATTTATCACTCCAGTGTTGATCTGCTAAATTGTAATTATTCACTCCTATGGCCTATTTATTGCCTACCTCCTCATGCCTTTTGCTCACACTGTATATAGACTTTCTTTTTTTCTACTGTGTCATTGACTTGTTTATTGTGTTATTGGCTTGTTTATTGTTTACTCCATGTGTAACTCTGTTTGTTGTCTGTGTCACACTTTGCTTTATCTTGGCCAGGTCGCAGTTGCAAATGAGAACCTGTTCTCAACTAGCCTTCCTGGTTAAATAAAGGTTCAATAAAATAAATAAAAATGGGTGTTGAGCATTTGTAAATCCAGAGACATGTGTTTTATCCAACAGCTTTCTGTGTGTGCTCTTTTCGACTCTGTCTGCATATTTGTAATAAAAGGGCAGCATTTTCTCCATCTCCTTTGCTATCATACTCCAATTCCACTGATTTCAAAACCCGGTCCTCCAGAAAGTGGATAGCAACCCTTATGCAGTTCCTCTACGTGATATCTTTCAAAAAAGCTCAGTTAGAAAGTATTAACTACACATACTTACCAGCTCATGTTATGGACAGAAACGTGTTACATGGCAGATCAATCCAAACTCATCTCTCTACATGTTCAGCCCACTCATTATCTCAGCCAAAAATGGCTAGCAAAAAGGTTGCGGGCTTTTTCCATGGCTAAACCAACTAGGCTCTTAATGTAACAATTTTATTCATATTTACAGATAGCATACAAGTTTGTTCACATGTTCCCGGAAGGCATTTTGACTTTAAAAAAAGTTTAAATTCAAATGGCGCTCCTGTGAAGTAGTGACGCGCGACACAGGCCTAGTTTCCTGAAATGTGTCACAAATGTACTACTGAAGCACTGAATACTCTAGATGCAAAACAAAAGAGTTTGAGGAACTTATTCATGAAAGATTGGGTTTTATTTTTAAAAAGCTGAGCAAATTGGATGGAGAACATCCTCCCAAAAAATTACAACTACATAAAATAGTTACAAACGATGGAGAAATCCTTTTTTCTTCCAACATCACTTGACGATGAGTTTTGTGATATCTGTTTCACCCACAAATGATTTAAACTATCTGTGACACAAAAAAGAGGGAGTGATCTCTATTCTACTGAAGCAGGAGCCAGGAGGGCAGTACAAAGACCCAGTGTCTTAAAATAATTTGAAGCCCCTCACCCTTCAATGTTACGACACAAAAATATTGGCAAAATGTATTGCTCATATAATTAAAAAGCTCCTTCTGGATATTATTCATCACGATCAGACAGGATGCTTAAAGGGAAGATATACTGGAGACAACATTAGACAACTACTAGAAATAATTGGAAACTATGAGAATACAAGGAAACCAGGTATAATGTTTATAGCAGATTTTGAGAAAGCCCCACTCCCCCAATCATTTATTTAAAATAAAGCCCTCTGGAAATTATCTTTAACGGTTGAGTTTGGGCATGAAAAACACTTAATCTCCTCCACTTTCTCAATTTTCAAACAGAAATTGGGTGTGATTCCACCTCCCACTTATACTTATACTTTCAAAATATCCGTCCATATACCCCTCAAGAGAGGTATAATCAGTCATGTCAAACTGTGTAGAAACGCAGGAAATTAGATTTTTTAAAATCCGGTGGAGGACCCCGTAGACCTCTGTCTACTGTTCATCTCCCTTAATATCTACACCACAATTTCGCCCTTGGTTTAGTGACAAAATTATCAATGTATGCCGATGATTCAAGAGACCTCAATCATCGATGCTGAAGGGTCTTATTGAGGACCTGGATAATTTCTCCAGTTTCTCTGGACTAAAACCCAACTATGATAAGTTTATTTTGTTAAGGATTAGGTCTCTAAAATGTACAAACTTTAAATTGCTATGTGGTCTCCCAATTAAATCGGCGGATGGTGAAGTTGATGTGCTTGGTGTACATTTCCCGGAAAACGATCTATTAACTTTGATAGAAAGCGTAGTAAATAGAAGGGAAAAACCTGTCCATCTATGGGAAAATTACAGTGATTCATTCTCTAGTGATATCGCAGGTGAAGTATCTATTCATGGCTCTACCAACTCCAGGAGAATCTTTTTTTCAAGTTGTGTGACAATTATTTTTAACATTTCATCTGAAATGGCAAACCAGACAGACACAGTTAAACGGGAAAGTTTATATAATTGGTTTGTAGGGTTAAACCAATAAAAATGAAGACATTAAATCTCTCAATTAAAGCATCCATTTGACCAAATCTATTATATTTAAATCCAAATGGTTTTACCAGCAGGCTGCTAAGACGCACATCCAATGTTCAAATGGGGGCTTTTGCTGTTATGCACATTGAAACTAACCATTTCTGGTGGATTGACAATGCTATTCATACAGAGTTGGTTACAATTCCAAATATTATAGCAAATAATAGAGTTAAACTCCAATGTACTGACAGAGGAAAGACCAATTTTCTAGGAAAAAAATGTATTAGGAACTTATCTTGTTTATGAGTGACTGTAAATAAGGATGGTACAATTTTTTCACACAAGCAATGTTAATTAAGAAGCGTAGTTTGGCAGATCATGTTTCGGAGGAATGGCTCAACCTTCGCCTCCCGAGCCCGTTGGGGAGTAGCAGTAATGAGACAAGATTGAAAAAGTATTGTTGAAAATGTTGTTTTGTCTAAACAGAAGAGGACAAAACAAAAGGCAATGAAGGAAGAAATGCCAGGGCATTAGTCATGCACAGTGTCCACCCCCCCTCCCCTCCCCTCTGCTCCAACAAACATCTACCTTTACTGCAGCAGGATCTCTGGCTATGGATCAGACTCAGCATCACCTCCAAACTCACAGCTATGCCTCCTATAGGAAGATAATCCTGTGATTTAATCACAGATGATTACATATTTAATCCTGTCTTTTCTGTCAGAAGACTGAATACGAAAGACATTCAACCAGTCATGGCACTGTCCTAGTATCAATGTTGCGTTGAATGAGTTTTTGAGCTGTTTTTAGTGAATGACGCTTGAGACTTCCACTTCAATTAGTACCCGCAACACATCTGGGGCAGCTGAAGAGATGATCGCCTTTTCAAATAATGACTTCAAATACATTACTGAGAGATAAGGTGCAAGGCAATACAGGCAGCGGGTTAAGTGTTTTGACTCTTGTGGAGTACTGTAGGCCATATGTAGTGATGTCAAAACTCCTCTGGTCTATTTCACTGAAGAAAAAGGATAAGTAATGCGAGCCTTTCAGGTTCTGTGGCAGCTAAGGTTTTGGTATTACAAACCAGATAAATTATATTCTATTTTCAAAGACATATGAATTGTAAATGTAATAAAGAGATTTGTACAGACATATCAGTCTCAAACTTGTTTAGGATCAATAGACGATGGAGTGGTGGATGCATTTCCCAACACATGACATTTAAAAGAGAATGACATCAAATCGAATCAAAGTTTATTTGTCACATGCGCTGAATACAACAGACCTTACAGTGAAATTCTTACTTCCAGGCTCTAACCAATAGTGCAAAAAAGGTATTAGGTGAACAATAGGTAAGTAAAAGAAATAAAACAACATTAAAAAGACAGGCTATATACAGTAGTGAGGCTATAAAAGTAGCGAGGCTGCATACAGACACCGGTTAGTCAGGCTGATTGAGGTAGTATTTACATGTAGATATGGTTAAAGTGACTATGCATAAATGATGAACAGAGAGTATCAGTAGCGTAAAAGAGGGGTTGGTGGGTGGTACACAATGCAGATAGCCCGGTTAGCCAATGTGCTGGAGCACTGGTTGGTCGGCCCAATTGAGGTAGTATGTACA
Organism: Oncorhynchus tshawytscha; assembly: GCF_018296145.1. Taxonomy (NCBI): domain Eukaryota; kingdom Metazoa; phylum Chordata; class Actinopteri; order Salmoniformes; family Salmonidae; genus Oncorhynchus; species Oncorhynchus tshawytscha. Next base: position 62,496,074 of record NC_056429.1, on the reverse strand, counting down.
TTAATGTATAGTTAAAGTGACTATGCATATATGATAAACACAGAGTAACAGCAGCGTAAAAGAGGGGTTGGGTGTGGCACACAATGCAAATAGTGTGGGTAGTCATTTGGTTACCTGATCAGGAGTCTTATGGCTTGGGGGTAAAAACTGTTGAGAAGACTTTTTGTCCTAGACTTGGCACTCCGGTACCGCTTGCCATGCAGTAGGAGAGAGAGCAGTCTATGACTGGGGTGGCTGGGGTCTTTCACCATTTTTAGGGCCTTCCTCTGACACCACCTGGTGTAGAGGTCCTGGATGGCAGGCAGCTTAGCCCCAGTGATGTACTGGGCCGTACGTACTACCCTCTGTAGTGCCTTGCGGTCAGAGGCGGAGCAGTTGCCATACCAGGCAGTGATGCAACCAGATGCAACTATGCTCTCGATGTTGCAGCTGTAGAACCTTTTGAGGATCTCAGGACCCATGCCAAATCCTTTTAGTTTGAGGGGGAATAGGCTTTGTCGTGACCTCTTCACGAATGTCTTGGTGTGTTTGGACAATTCTACTTTGTTGGTGATGTGGACACCAAGGAACTTGAAGCTCTCAACGTGCTCCACTACAGCCCCATCGATGATAATGGGGGCATGCTCGGTCCTCCTTTTCCTGTAATCCACAATAATCTCCTTGGTCTTGGTGACGTTCAGGGATAGGTTGTTTTTCTGGCACCACCCGGCCAGGTCTCTGACTTCCTCCTTATAGGCTGTCTCATCGTTGTCTGTGATCAGACATACCACTGTTGTGTCGTCTGCAAACTTAATGATGGTGTTGGAGTCGTGCCTGACCATGCAGTCGTGGGTGAACAGGGAGTAAAGGAGAGGACTGAGTATGCACCCCTGGGGAGCTCCAGTGTTGAGGTTCAGCGTGGCAGATGTGTTGCTACCTACCCTCACTACCTGGGGCCGGCCCATCAGGAAGTTCAGGATCTAGTTGCAGAGGGAGGTGTTTAGTCCGAGGATCCTTAGCTTAGTGATGAGCTTTGAGGGTACTATGGTGTTGAACGCTGAGCTGTAGTCAATGAACAGCATTCTCCTTTTGTTCCTTTTGTCCAGGTGGGAAAGGGCAGTGTGGAGTGCAATAGAGATTCCATCATCTGTGGATCTGTTTGGGTGGTATGCAAATTGGAGTGGGTCTAGGGTTTCTGGTATAATGGTGTTGATGTGAGCCATTACCAACCTTTCAAAGCACTTCATGGCTACAGACGTGAGTGCTACGGGTCTGTAGTTATTTAAGCAGGTTACCTTTGTGTTATTGGGCACAGGGACTACGGTGGTCTGCTTGAAACATGTTGGTATTACAGACTTAATCAGGGACATGTTGAAATGTCAGTGAAGACACCTGCCAGTTGGTCAGCACATGCCCGGAGCACACGTCCTGGTAATCCGTCTGGCCCCGCAGCCTTGTGTATGTTGACCTGTTTAAAGGTCTTACTCACGTCAGCTACGGAGAGCGTGATCACACAGTCGCCTGGAACAGCTGATGCTCTCATGCATGCCTCAGTGTTGCTTGCCTTGAAGCGAGCATAGAAGTGATTTAGCTCATCTGGTAGGCTCGTGTCACTGGGCAGCTCGCGGCTGTGCTTCCCTTTGTAGTCTTTAATAGTTTGCAAGCCATGCCACATAAGACGAGCGTCAGAGCCGGTGTCGGAGCCGGTGTAGTATGATTCAATCTTAGCCCTGTATTGATGCTTTGCCTGTTTGATGGTTCGTCGCAGGGCATAGCAGGATTTCTTGTAAGCTTCTGGGTTAGAGTCCCGCACCTTGAAAGCGGCAGCTCTACCCTTTAGCTCAGTGCGAATGTTGCCTGTAATCCATGGCTTCTGGATGGGGTATGTATGTACAGTCACTGAGTGGACAATGTCCTCAATGCACTTATTAATAAAGCCAGTGACTGATGTGGTGTTTTCCTCAATGCCATCGGAAGAATCCCGGAACATGTTCCAGTCTGTGATAGCAAAACAGTCCTCTACACCTGCATTGCTTGCTGTTTGGGGTTTTAGGCTGGGTTTCTGTACAGCACTTTGAGATATCAGCTGATGTACGAAGGGCGAAATAAATACATTTGATTTGATTTGATCTGTGGTTTAGCATCTGCTTCATCGGACCACTTTTTTACTGACCGAGTCACTGGTGCTTCCTGCTTTAATTTTTGCTTGTAAGCAGGAATCAGGAGGACAGAGTTGTGGTTGTGGAGCTTTGTACGCGTCTCTGTCTGTGGAGTACAGGTGATTTAGAATTTTTTCCCCTCTGGTTGCACATTTAACATGTTGATGGAAATTTGGTAGAACTGATTTAAGTTTCCCTACATTAAAGTCTCCGGCCACTAGGAGCGCCGCTTCTGGATGAGTGGTTTCCTGTTTATTTATTTCCTTATACAGCTGACTGAGTGCGGTCTTAGTGCCAGCATCTTTCTGTGGTGGTAAATAAACAGCCACGAAAAGTATAGCGGAACACTTTCTAGGCAAGTAGTGTGGCCTGCAATTTAATAGACTTCCTTCGATTTCGTGCACCAGCTGTTGTTTACAAATATGCACAGACCCCCCTTGTCTTACCGGAGTGTGCTGTTCTATCTTGCCGGTGCAGCGTGTATCCTGCTAGCTGAATTTCCATGTCGTCATTCAGCCATGATTCCGTGAAACATAGGATATTACAGTTTTTGATGTCCCGTTGGTAGGATATTCGTGATCGTACCTCGTCTAGTTTATTGTCCAATGATTGCTCGTTGGCAAGTAGTGTTGGCGCGTAGTGTTGGCGAGTAGTATTGACGGTAACGACAGCTTTCCCACTCGCCTTTTTCGGATCCTGACCAGGCATCCGGCTCTTTGTCCTCTGTACCTGCGACGCTTCCTCTTGCAAATAACATAGATGTCGGCCCTGCAGGGTGATTGGAGAATGTCTTGTGCGTCTTGTTTGTTGAAGAAACAATCTTTGTCTAATCTGAGGTGAGTGATCGCTGTCCTGATGTCCAGAAGCTTTTTTTTGCCGTAAGATACGGTTGCAGGAACATTATGTACAACATAAGTTACAAATATTGCAAAAAAAACACATAATAGCACAATTGGTTGGGCGCCCGTAAAACCGCTGCCATTTCTTCCGGCGCCATTTTCATGTTTGATATGATATGAACTTCTGAGAAGCTTATTTAGAGATAGATAGTTTTTTCTTGCATCACACCAACATTCTCGGAGGCCTTTGGCCACAAGTGGTGGACACGAGTACAGTGCCATCATGTTTGATCTGTTGCCTTCATCCAGGTTAGACAGTGTCCTCTCATCTCTTTGTCCTCCCTCTATCCACTTCTCGCTGGGTTGAACACAGTCAGTCACTCCCCTCCCTCTTAAGTGTCCCATTAGAAACAGCTGTGGGAGTTCACTGTGATGTAGTGTGATCAGGGTTGGGTAGGTTACTTTCTGAACATTATCCATTACAGTAACTAGTTACCTGTACAAAATTGTAATCATTAACTTAACTTTTGGATTACCCAAACTCAGTAACTTGATTAACATTCAGTTACGTTTAGATTACTTTGAGAAGAAGACAAAAATGAATGTTCCCAAATTGAACGACATCTATTGCAGGATAAATCAATGTTAAAGTTTACCTAGCTTGCCATATATGGATGTTACATTTTACTTTATGGGTTATGTAGGCTTCTTCTAACCCATTGCTTCCGACTACATATAATAACACGATTAAATTATATCTTAACGTTAAAAACCAAAGTCTAGCAGAATTCCAATCATTCCGATAAATATTATAACCCTTGATCTTCAAGAATAGGACCTGTAAATATGGAAGCATAGATTAGCCAAGTTAATTTATCTGAGCATAACCCCAAAACTAAGGATTTATTAGCCAGCCCTACTGTGGTGTTTAGGATTTTGTTGTCATGGAGGACTGATTGGGCTCATTGATTTGAGTTGAAAATTAAATGCTGCGCTCATGGAATGGCATGCTTTGAGCACGACTGAAAAGTACCATTTACATGTGAAAAATGAATGCCGTATGAGGCGTTTGATTTTGAACTATTGTTTACAATATTGTTGGTAACACTTTGATATCTTGATAATATGCAGCTGTGTAAAGAGCAAACCCACAGATAAAACAATTACAAAATTGCTGCCCCGCCTCTGTTTGGGCCTGGAGAAATGTAACCACTGTCAGATTAATAGACAGAGTTATGGATGCAAGGGGTGACCATCCTTGATATCAAAATTATGCTGGCCTTCTAGGCAGGGTTGCAAAGAAAAAGACACATCTCAGATTGGCCAATAAAAATATAATATTAAGATGGGCAAAAGAACAGACACTGGACAGAGGAACTCTGCCTAGAAGGCCAGCATCCTGGAGTCGCCTCTTCACTTGTGACATTAAGACTGGTGTTTTGAGGGTACTATTTAATGAAGCTGCCAGTTGAGGACTTGTGAGGCGTCTGTTTCTCAAACTAGACACTCTAATTTACTTGTCCTTATCCTCAGTTTTGCACCGGGGCCTCCCACTCCTCTTTCTATTCTTGTTACAGACAGTTTGCGCTGTTCTCTGAAGGGAGTAGTACACAGCGTTGTACGAGATCTTCAGTTTCTTTTAAATTTCTCACATGGAATAGCCTTCATTTTTCAGAACAAGAATAGACTGACAAGTTTCAAAAGAAAGTTCTTTGTTTCTGGCCATTTTTAGCCTGTAATCGAACCCACAAATGCTGATGTCCAGATACTCAACTAGTCTAGAGAAGGCCAGTTTTATTGCTTCTTTAAATCAGGACAACAGTTTTCAGCTGTGCTAACATAATTGAAAAATAGTTTTCTAATGTTCAATTAGCCTTTTAAGATTATAAACTTGGATTAGCTAACACAACGTGCCATTGGAACACAGGTGTGATTATTTCTGATAATGGTCCTTTGTACGCCTATGTAGATATTCCATAAAAAATCTGCTGTTTCCAGGAACAATATTAATTTACAACATTAACAATGTCTACACTGTATTTCTGATCAATTTGATGTTATTTTAATGGACAAAAAAATATGCTTTTCATTCAAAAACAAGGACAATTCTAAGTGACACCAATATTTTGAACGGTAGTGTATATACTGTATATACCCAGCAAAAAATTTCACTGTCAACTGCATTTATTTTCAGTACACTTAGCATGTATAAATATTTGTATGAACATAACAAGATTCAACAACTGAGACATAAACTGAACAAGTTCCACAGACATGTGACTAACAGAAATAGAACAATGTGTTCCTGAACAAAGGGGGGGATCAAAATCAAAAGTAACAGTCAGTATCTGGTGTGGTCACCAGCTGCAGGAAGTACTGCAGTGCATCTTCTCTTCATGGACTGCACCAAATGTGCCAGTTCTTGCTGTGAGATGTTACCCCACTCTTCCACCAAGGCACCCACAAGTTCCCGGACATGTCTGAGGGGAATGGCCCTAGCCCTCACCCTCCGATCCAACAGGTCCCAGTCGCGCTCAATGGGATCCGGGCTCTTCGCTGGCCATGGCAGAACACTGACATTCCTGTCTTGCCGGAAGTCACGCACAGAAGGAGCAGTATGGCTGGTGACGTTGTCATGCTGGACGGTCATGTCAGGATGAGCCTGCAGGAAGGGTACCACATGAGGGAGGAGGATGTCTTCCCTGTAACACACAGCGTTGAGATTGCCTGCAATGACAACAAGCTCAGTCCGATGATGCTGTGACACTCAAAAGTATCTGTAACTTGATTACAATATTTTTTGCTGGTAACGTAACGGATTACAGTTGCCGTTTTGTAACTGAGTATGATATACACCATCCCTGCTGCTCTCTCTGTGTTCCATTCTTTAAGTCAACAGCCTCGGGTATTATGTTGCTTTGTTTTTTCCCTCTCCTCTCCACTATAGTGGGGGCTTCTTGTGGAGCAGAAGTAATTCCAGCCTGGCCCTGAGTAGGCTTACTGTAGTCTCAGAGTTTTGTGTAGCTCCAGTGTAAGAAAGTTCCTTGTGGCTAAATTGAGGTTTTCAGACTTTTTCGCCCGCCTAATTAGTCATGCGAGACATAATATAAACAAGGAGAGTGTCACTTTTGATTTTTCTCCTGCAAAAACTCTTGCAGAAAGTCCAGTGCACAGGTTGCTAGTTCCATATGTTAGACCTTTAATGAGGTCATCCCAGTCTATCCTGAGCAATCTAAAGGCCATGACCGCCCAATAAACCACTGAGGTTTGCTGAATTACCGTTAGAGACAACTCCCACACAGTGCATCAGTCATTCACTAAGTAAAATATTTCATCTTTCAGGAGATCCCTCTCGTTTTCAGGAATGTCCTTTTTGAGCCTTATGAAGGAGGATTGAGAAAAACATCATACTTAACATCAATTATTAACCAAAGCATATATCACAACCTTAGAGATCAAAACAGCATGCTTGTAAGACACCGGGGGGCAACTCTTATATTTAGTACTGTGAAGTGCAACACAAATCTAAGATGGAAAGGTTAGACATTTGAAATCTGATAAAATCACAGAGCATTTTAAATTTCCCTGACAGGTTCCCAATATGGCAGAGGAGCACTGTAGGGTATATGAGTCTATCTTTGTACCTCTCCAAGAGGCTGAGGATTTTGCACCAGCACACAGAATAGGGTTCCTGAGAAAGTAAATATTTTATGATATTGCGAGCAGGCTATGATTGAAAGCATGAGCGGATTAGCATTCCAAACTGCCTCTTGAGCATAAATTACATCATTATCAACCTTTAGGTTTAACAGCCAGCATTAATGTCTACGCTGCTCCACCGGGTTGAAAACAACAAGGCACGTAAAAAACATTTACCTTCAATTAAAGTTAACCATCGCTTGACTCATTACAGCCATTTCTAGAAACAAGGCAACAAGACATGACAAAACATGCATTAAAATGGTCAATACTGGTTGTGAGAACTTTGTTCCCTCTGTGTTTTAAAAAGTCACATGACTATGTTGCTTTTGACAGTTTTGATGAAGTACAATAGACATATCATGAATTCAATGAAAAAAATATACAATAATGATAATAATTGATGTCAGAGCTTTTGTCAGAAGGCATGACACTGCAATTGTCCGTGGATTAACTGTGTTTTAATTTCACAAAACCAGAAACTCTCATTATTAGTAAATTCATGCTTAAAGCCCCCATGCATTCTTTTTAATACAGTACATATTTTAAAATCATCAATGTAAGTTTAATAAATAACTGTGTGTGTTTATATAACAAATATATTCATAATTTATTACCATGAGCCTCCTTTTGCCATTGAAATGCTCAGTCTGAGCGTGTGGGTGTTGATACAAATGTAAATATATTTACAGTGGGGCAAAAAAGTATTTAGTCAGCCACCAATTGTGCAAGTTCTCCCACTTAAAAAGATGAGAGAGGCCTGTAATTTTCATCATAGGTACACTTCAACTATGACAGACAAAATGAGAAAAAAATCCAGAAAATCACATTGTAGGATTTTTTATGAATTTATTTGCAAATATTGGTGGAAAATAAGTATTTGGTCAATAACAAAAGTTTATCTCAATACTTTGTTATATACCCTTTGTTGGCAATGACAGAGGTCAAACATTTTTTGTAAGTCTTCACAAGGTTTTCACACACTGTTGCTGGTATTTTGGCCCATTCCTCCATGCAGATCTCCTCTAGAGCAGTGATGTTTTGGGGCTGTTGCTGGGAAACACGGACTTTCAACTCCCTCCAAAGATTTTCTATGGGGTTGAGATCTGGAGACTGGCTAGGCCACTCCAGGACCTTGAAATGCTTCTTACGAAGCCACTCCTTCGTTGCCCGGGCGGTGTGTTTGGGTTCATTGTCATGCTGAAAGACCCAGCCACGTTTCATCTTCAATGCCCTTGCTGATGGAAGGAGGTTTTTACTCAAAATCTCATGATTCATGGCCCCATTCATTCTTTCCTTTACACGGATCAGTCGTCCTGGTCCCTTTGCAGAAAACCAGCCCCAAAGCATGATGTTTCCACCCCCATGCTTCACAGTAGGTATGGTGTTCTTTGGATGCAACTCAGCATTCTTTATCCTCCAAACACAACGAGTTGAGTTTTTACCAAAAAGTTCTATTTTGGTTTCATCTGACCATATGACATTCTCACAATATTCTTCTGGATCATCCAAATGCTCTCTAGCAAACTTCAGACGGGCCTGGACATGTACTGACTTAAGCAGGGGAACACGTCTGGCACTGCAGGATTTGAGTCCCTGGCGGCGTAGTGTGTTACTGATGGTAGGCTTTGTTACTTTGGTCCCAGCTCTCTGCAGGTCATTCACTAGGTCCCCCCGTGTGGTTCTGGGATTTTTGCTCACCGTTCTTGTGATCATTTTTGACCCCATGGGGTGAGATTGTGTGTGGAGCCCCAGATCAAGGGAGATTATCAGTGGTCTTGTATGTCTTCCATTTCCTAATAATTTCTCACACAGTTGATTTCTTCAAGCCAAGTTGCTTACCTATTGTAGATTCAGTCTTCCCAGCCTGGTGCAGGTCTACAATTTTGTTTCTGGTGTCGTTTGACAACTCTTTGGTCTTGGCCATAATGGAGTTTGGAGTGTGACTGTTTGAAGTTGTGGACAGGTGTCTTTTATACTGATAACAAGTTCAAACAGGTGCCATTAATACAGGTAACAAGTGGAGGACAGAGGAGCCTCTTAAAGAAGAAGTTACAGGTCTGTGAGAGCCAGAAATCTAGCTTGTTTGTAGGTGACCAAATACTTATTTTCCACTATAATTTGCAAATAAATTCATAAAAAATCCTCCAATGTGATTTTCTGGATTTTTTTTCATCATTTTGTCCATCGTAGTTAAAGTGTATCTATGATGAAAATTACAGGCCTCTCTCATCTTTTTAAGTGGGAGAACTTGCACAATTGGTGGCTGACTAAATACTTTTTTGCCCCACTGTATATAAACACTGGTGGATAGGATCGTACTCTAAAGCCTACCATGTTTACCCCTTCAAAATTGGAGGATACACAAATAAAAGATGACTGGTCATTGGTCAGAATAATCAGATCAGACTGTGATGACATGATCTGGGCCAAAAATTCTATCCCACCTGAACAGGCTGAAATTCCAGGGACAGCTCTGACACAAAAAGGGCATCATCATTTTCACATTTTCAGAGTGTTATTTCAACCTCATAGTGTGGAAATATTATACAAAAAATAAGAAAATCATGTTTTTAACTGCACTTCCCCTCTAACTGGATGATTAAATAAACGTCCGATGTAACTCCCTGTGTTGGCTGCAGTCCACAGGTAGTGATGCAGTCTCTTATATTTATGGTCCCAGTAAGCATGGTTTTTGTTTAGACTCAAATGTTGGAGTGAAATGAATAATGTAGATTACTAATAAGAAAAAAAACCAGACCAATAATTTTTGTAATTATATATATTATAGATCGGATATGATATTACCAGACAGATTAAAATAAAATAATTTCTAATCCCCTTCTTTTTTTTCTAACACCCCCTCCCCTGGTTGGAGGACCAAATGAAAAACATTACAATTCAATATGCGTACAGTACCAGTCAAAAGTTTGGACACGTACTCATTCAAGGGTTTTTCTTTATTTGACTATTTTCTACATTGTAGAATAATAGTGAAGACATATAAACAATGAAATAACACATATGGAATCATGTAGTAACCAAAAAAGTTTGAAACAGGTCAAAATATATTTTATTTTTGAGATTCTTCAAAGTAGCCACCCTTTGCCTTGATGACATACCCCTGTATAGCCTCCTCCTACATATACTGAAATCCAAGTGCATCATCAAATCAACCAATACCTCTAATCTTAATTCCATCGCTCAGATGTCCACAAACTAGCCCGTCTTTCCCAATATATTACCATTTTACTATTTCCTTTTACAAAGGATCTTTCTATTTGACTGTGATGTCTCACAAGGGTCTTTAACCTCTCTATTTGTACCATTGCTACTAAGATTTCCGTAAAAATAAATACTACATCGAAGAGTATAATCATATTTCCTATTGCTTGATCATGGTTTTTCAGTTCTAACAGTACTGGTTGTAGGTCCATCTGAACACAAACATTATGACTCAACAACCACTCCTGGACCTGACTCCAAAAGTGAAATGACAGTACCAAAAGAGATGATCTATTGATTCTGTTGCTTCGAGTCTGCACAGGGCTGATTGTTCAATGCCCCATATATTGAGCATTCTTTTTGTGCAGAACATTTTATATAATAGTTTAATTTGAAAATAATGGATTGATGCATCAAATGTTTTAAAAAGAAATATCAGTTCATAAACCCGACGGTATTGGGAAATCAAAAATCTGTTCCCAACTAACTTGAATATTATGTTGTCAATAGTTGTCAAACCTCTCAAACTTAAGTGGAACTGATACATTTTACGATTAATACTACTCATTTTAAGCCGTGCATGGTTTTTGATTGGCGGCAGACGAATTCATTCCTTTCTCTTCTAAGTAATTACATCTTCCATTTTTGTGACAGAGCCTCGATGAGTTGATTATACTTTTGTATTGAGCATACATTGACATACACCTTTATTAAAACCTCTTAAGGATCCGCCCCTTTTTTCAACTTTCGCCTAAAATGACATACCCAAATTTAACTGCGACACAAACAACACAAAGTTACACATGGGATAAACAAACGTACAGTCAGTAACACAATAGAAAAGTCTATATACAGTGTGTGCAAATGTAACAAGATTAGGGAGGTAAGGCAATAAATAGGCCATAGTGGCGAAATAATTACAATTCAGCAATTAAACAATGGAGTGATAGATGTGAAGAAGATGAACGTACAAGTAGAGATACTGGGGTGCAAAGGAGAAAAAAAGAACAACATGAGGATGAGGTAGTTGGGTGGGCTATTTACAGATGGGCTATGTACAGGTGCAATGATCGGTAAGCTGCTCTGACAGCTGATGCTTAAAGTTAGTGAGGGAGATATAAGCCTCCAGCTGCAGTGATTTTTGCAATTCATTCCAGTCATTGGCAGCAGAGAACTGGAAGGAAAGGCAAACAAAGGAGGAGATGACTTTGGGGGTGACCAGTGAAATATACCTGCTGGAACGCATGCTGCTATGGTGACCAGTGAGCTGAGATAAGGCAGGGCTTTACCTAGCAAGACTTATAGATGACCTGGAGCCAGTGGGTTTGGTGACGTATGTTTTTTTTTTACCATTATTTAACTAGGCAAGTCAGTTAAGAACAAATTCTTATTTTCAATTATGGCCTAGGAACAGTGGGTTAACTGCCTGTTCAGGGGCAGAACGACAGATTTGTACCTTGTTAGCTCGGGGGTTTGAACTTGCAACCTTCCGGTTACTAGTCCAACGCTCTAACCACTAGGCTATTCTGCCGCCAACGAGAGCATTCAGGTCGCAGTGGTGGGTAGTATATGGGGCTTTGGTGACAAAACGGATGGCACTGTGATAGACTACATCCAATTTGCTGAGTAGAGTGTTGGAGGCTATTTTGTAAATGACATCGCCGAAGTCAAGGATCGGCAGGATAGTTAGTTTTATGAGGGTATGTTTGGCAGCATGAGTGAAGGATGCTTTGTTGTGAAATAGGAAGCCAATTCTAGATTTAATTTTGGATTGGAGATGCTTAATGTGAGTCTGGAAGGAGAGTTTACAGTCTAACACGACACCTAGGTATTTGTAGTTGTCCACGAATTCTAAGTCAGAACCATACAGAGTAATGATGCTAGACGGGAGGGCGGGTGGGGGCAGCGATGGGTTGAAGAGCATGCATTTGGTTTTGCTTGCGTTTAAGAGCAGTTGGAGGACACGGAAGGAGTGTTGTATGGCATTGAAGCTCGTCTGGAGGTTTGTTAACACCGTGTCCAAAGATGGGCCAGAAGTATACAGAATGGTGTTGTCTGCGTAGAGGTGGATCAGAGAATCACCAGCAGTAAGAGCGACATCATTGATGTATACAGAGAAAAGAGTCGACCCTAGAATTGAACCCTGTGGCAACCCCATAGAGACTACCAGACGTCGGGACAACAGGCCCTCCGATTTGACACACTAAACTCTATCTGAGAAGTAGTTGGTGAACCAGGCGAGGCAGTCATTTGAGAAAACAAGGCTGCTGAGTCTGCCGATAAGAATGTGGTGATTGACAGAGTCGAAAGCTTTGGCCAGGTCGATGAAGACGGCTACACAGTATTGTCTTTTATCAATGGTGGTTATGAAATCGTTTAGGACCTTAAGCGGGGCTGAGGTGCACCCATGGCCAGCTCGGAAACCAGATTGCATAGCAGAGAAGGGATGGTGGGATTCGAAATGGTCGGTGTTCTGTTTGTTAACTTGGCTTTCGAAGACTTTAGAAAAGGCAGGGTAGAAAGGAAACACTTTGAAGTTTGTGGGAATGTGCAATTTATGTAGGAGAATATACCACATTAGATCTGGTAAAAGATAATACAAAGAAAAACCAACTTTATTTTTTTGCACTATCATCTTTGAAATGCAAGAGAAAGGCCATACTGTATTATTCCAGCCCAGGCGTAATTTAGATTTTTGCCACTAGATGGCAACAGTGTTTGTGCAAAGTTGTAAACTGATCCAGTGAAGCATATAATTTCTGTTAAAATGTTTGTTTCAAGACTGCCCAAATGTGCCTAATTGGACAATTAATCACTTTTCAAGTTCATAACTGTGCACTCTCCTCAAACAATAGAATGGTATTCTTTCACTGTAATAGGTACTGTAAATTGGACATTGCAGTTCATTAAATTAACAAGATTGTAAGGTTTCTGCCAATGTCAGATATGTCTATGTCCTGGGAAATGTTCTTGTTACTTACAAACTCATGCCAATCACATTAGCGCACATTAGCTCAACCATCCCGTGGGTGGGACACCGATCTGTAGAGATCCTTAAGAAGGTTTAACCCCTTTGAAACCCTATTTCCTAAAAGTTTGAGGAGATAACACAAAAGCATGCTTATTGTGTTCATTTTCAAAATTGGCCCATGACCTGTTGTCATCTTTGGAAATTACCATTTGCCAATCTGACTGAGTGTCCAGCACAGCTAAGATAATGAGTAGGTCAAACTCTAAGATACTATTCTGTAAAAGTAATACAACAATCATTCACTTTATTAGCATAATAGTTGTGCATGAAGTTGCTGAAAATATGCAGAATTATGGCAATACATTGGCCAGAGAATATAATATATGAAATCCTTCATACTGTGCAATGACTACTTGGATTGAATCCAACATTGAGGCTCTATTAGATGTGGAAGCCATCCTCACCGTGCCAACTCTTTCATTTTAGTCCTGAGTAACAGTTAATCAATAGGATGAGGTTGGACTTGACTGATGCTTTAGAGCGTCTCTATATTGAGCTGTCCTCCCCATCTCTTTGCTTGAGCTGGGACATGTTCCTGTTACATGGAGGGGTCAGCAGCACAGAGATGTCTTTCATTTGCAGCCATTAGCAATGCAGTGTGCACTAGATGTCTCAATCTGTTTTGGTTATGCTGCATCAGACATCAGCCTAATGCAGATGGATGGGTGATTGGGAATTTCAATCTTGATTATAGGCCTATGTGTGTAGACCAGCATTTCCCAAACTCGGTCCTCACATTTTGCTTTCATCCCTAACACTACACAGCTAATTCAAATTAGCAAAGCTTGGTGATTAGTTGATAATTTGAATCAGATGTGTAGTGCTAGGGCAAAAACACAATTGAATAAATATGGGTTTTGACACTCTTATGTAGGTGTCATAATGTGTTATGACGCTGGGTGTCAAGTGTTACCGAAAACAAACATAAGATCCCTGTTGCATAAAGAAGTATTGTATTGGCATCCCAAGTGGCGCAGCGGTCTAAGGCAATTCACCGGGTTAGTGGATGGTTTGGCAGGGGGGCTTTACTTGGCTCATCGTGCTCTAGTGACTTCTTGTGGCGGTCCGGGCGCCTGCAGGCTGACCTCGGTCGTCAGTTGAACAATGTTTCCTCCGGCACATTTGTGCGACTGGGCGGGTGTTAAAACTTCTTATGGCTAGGGGAACCCCTCGACAACATTCAGCTGAAAAGGCAGAGCGCGAAATTCAAAAATATTTTTTGGAAATATGTAACTTTCATACATTCACAAGCGCAAAACACCAAATTAAAGCTAAACTTCTTGTTAATCTATCCATCGTGTCCGATTTCGAAAATACTTTACAGCGGAAGCACACAATATGATTATGTAAGGTCAGAGCCAAGTCACAAAAACACACACATCCAAACTCACGAGGCGCGGGCAAGTCCAGGCGAAAGTTCAGACGAAAAGTTAAAAAAGTCATATTACAGTTCGTAGAAACATGTCAAACGATGTATAGAATCAATCTTTAGGATGTTTTTAACATAAATCTTCAATAATGTTCCAACCAGAGAATTCCATTGTCTTTAGAATTGCAATGGAACGCAGGTCAGTCTCACATGTGCACGCGTGATCAGCTCATGCCACTCTGGCAAACCCCTGACTCAATCAGCTCTCATCTTCCCCTCCTTCACAGTAGAAGCCTCAAACAACGTTCTAAAGACCGTTTACATCCACTGGAAGCCTTAGGAAGTGCAATATGACCTCATAGACACTGTATATTCAATAGGCGATGAGTTGAAAAACTACAAACCTCAGGTTTTTGCCTGCCATATGAGTTATGTTATACTCACAGACATCATTCAAACAGTTTTAGAAACGTCAGAGTGTTTTCTATCCAATACTACTAATAATATGCAAATATTTGCTTCTGGGCCAGAGTAGCAGGAAGTTTACTCTGGGCACGCTTTTCATCCAAACGTGAAAATGCTGCCCCCTATCCCAAACAGGTTTTATTGGGCTGTCTCCCTAGGAAAACCATTTTTGGTTGCAGGTAGAAACGTTTTTGGTTCCAGGTAGAACCCTTTTGGGTTCCATGTGGAAAGGGTTCTACATTGAATCCAATATTGTTTTACCTGGAACCAAAAACAGTTATTTAAATGGGACAGCTGAAGAACCCCTTTAGGTTCTAGATAACACTCTCTTTTTTTACAAGAGTGCACTGTATTTCACATTATTATTTCAACACTTGTAATTCCATAACTAAGTTGAAAGTCCGGAGCAAATGACACGGTGATGGGCAGGATAATATCATTGAGTCACTATCTACATATTGCTGTCTGAAGGAATGTTACTGCTGAATATCTGATGCTCTTTGCTCAGTTAACCGTCCATTCTGATAGAAAATGAAAAGATATCAAGGGAGGGTTATTTTTTACTGATGTAAATGCATTTGTAAGAATGCATTTGTAAGAATGACATTGACAAGATAGATTATTTTGAACAGGGGTATTAAAATGTTATATGAATATAATTATGATTTATTGATTTACTATTCATTAAGAAATGCCTTATAAGTGATCTATCATAACTCTTACCCATGTTACTTGCGTTTGAAAATGTAATATACTAATAAGGAATTGCAAATTATGAACACATGTCTTATAATTGGTCTATTAATGACATATTAATGACAATACAAAGTGTGGACATAGTTAAGGTCCCCAAAGACTGCTCTGAGCAAAAATAAATACATAGGCTAAGTTGATTTGAAAGTGTAGACAAAATTTCTTGACAAAAATTAAAGCAGCCTATATGCATCAATTGGTCCAATGGAGTGCATCATTAACAATGCATCAGTATGTTTTAAGGGCTGTTCCTTATTAAAATATGACTAAAATAATTTCTAATTTTCTATGTCATCCAGAGACTAAATTCCCCTAAACAGTAAGTCACCTCAAATGGAAATGTAATCATGGTAAATATGTTCCAATCATTATTTTTCTATCGTGGTTGAGATCATGTGGAAGAAAGCACATGGGAAATATAGCCCCTCTCTTTTCTCTCCTATCATGACTGAATCTAACCGCCAGCTCCTCCTCAGTGCATCGTTTGCATCACTACTTGTTTGAGCACTTCTTCGCGCACCGTATCAACCTACGTTCCCGAAACGAACGATTCAACAGATAATAATCAAACCCTAAAACGTATTCTATTATCTACAAGACACAATTCAAAGCGGACTAACTTTAACCAAGGATGGAGGCAACCGTACCCGGCTGCTGCTCTTATTGTTACATTGCTATGTGGATGTGGCTCTTTACCCTAACTTCCACCCTGGACTTGATCAAAACGGAGATAAGGTGCATTCCATCATGCCAACTCCCCGTTATCAAGCCGGCTCCCCGTGAACTCTCTGAAGTGGTATATGACCCATTTGGAAAAGTACCAGAGGGTGAAATTGTGGGGTTAGCAGAGAAGTCACCACGTTGTCACCCCTTTAATGGCAGATGTAAAGAAGTTAAAGTTGCGGAATATTTAGCGCGCGTCTCCGGTGATGGGGAGGTCATTTCGGTGCGTAACTCCGAGCAGCACTTTGCAAATAAATCATACAGCCGTGGATTTGAAAAACGTCAGAGCAGGGAGAAACTTTCCAGTTCTGAGGAGCTTTATCAGCATCAAAGTGGCTCGGGCATATATATTCCATCTGCCACCCTCAATAAAGTATCCGTCAATAACACTAGACATAATAAGATTAATTGTTTTGGAAGAGAAAATAGACTTAAACGACGTGAATTATCAAAAAACAAGGTTGGAGCAAGTTTTAGGAGCCGTGGAAGGAGACGAAAGCGTAGCTTCCAGACGGCGGAGAGCAGAGCAACTTGGTCCGGATTCCGATGGAACAGTGAAGATGCCTCAACCCCGGGGCAACACGATGAGTTGAAACTCATTAGTTCTACGTTCGCACTCACCGGGGATTCAGCTCATAACCAAGCCATGGTGCATTCGTCCGGACAAAATAGCAGTGTAAGTCAAACTTGGCAATGATGATTGCACCCTTGCATTAGCCTATAGCACATTGCATAATCGTTTTGAATGTATAACAATTAGCCTATATGTTCTCTATTTTAAAATTACAATTTAGGTGGTGGACTTGGTCTTCTGAAGGGTCTATAATATGTAGTTAAGTTGTATTGTGTACGCATCTAGTTAAAATCCTGGAGCTTGGTTTAAATTGTGAGGCATTGGAAGACCATGGGCACTGATAATGCCCTGGCAGTGCAGACCAGTGCAGCAGAGGATGAGAGGATGCTGAAGAGCTGGATTGTGGAAATTGGAAACACACAAAAACACAGGACTGCCCTATTCAATTAAAACCACATGCTTTCAATGGGTTTCAAGTCCACAGACTCAAATTGCCTAAAAACATGTTGATTTTGTGGCCAATATTTTCTTTGTTTACAAAAAGAGTTTGCAGTTTTGTAACTGCAGTAAAAGTGCAGTAACTGCAGCGTAAGTGAAGGAGGCTTTGTTGTGAAATAGGAAGCCGATTCTAGATTTGCTTTCGGATTGGAGATGTTTGATGTGAGTCCGGAAGGAGAGTTTACAGTTTCACCAGACACCTAGGTATTTGTAGTTTTCCACATAATTCTAGATCAGAACCGTCCAGAGTAGTGATCCTAGGCGGGTGGGGGCAGCAAATGGTTGAAAAGCATGCATTTGGTTTTACTAGCATTTAAGAGCAGTTGGAGGCCAAAGAAGGAGTGTTGTATGGCATTGAAGCTTGTCTGGAGGTTAGTTAAGACAGTGTCCAAAGAAGGGCCAAATGTATACAGAATGGTGTCTTCTGCGTAGAGGTGGATCAGGGAATCACCAGCAGCAAGAGCGACATCGTTGATATATACAGAGAAAAGAGTCCGCCCGAGAATTGAACCCTGTGGTACCCCCATAGAGACTGCCAGAGGTCCGGACAACAGGCCCTCTGATTTGACACACTGAACTCTGTCTGCGAAGTAGTTGGTGAACCAGGCGAGGCAGTCATTTGAGAAACCAAGGCTATTGAGTCTGCCCATAAGAATACGTTGATTGACAGAGTCGACAGCCTTGGCCAGGTCAATGAAGATGGCTGCACAGTATTGTCTTTTATCGATGGTGGTTATGATATCGTTTAGTACCTTGAGCGTGGCAATCCAGATCGGAAACCGGATTGCATTAGGGAGAAGGTACTGTGGGATTTGAAATGGTCAGTGATCTGTTTATTAAATTGGCTTTCGAAGACTTTAGAAAGGCAGGGCAGGATGGATATAGGTCTATAACAGTTTGGATCTAGAGTTTTTCCCCCTTTGAAGAGGGGGATGACTGCTGCAGCTTTCCAATCTTTAGGGATCTCGGACGATACGAAAGAGAGGTTGAACAGACTGGTAATAGGGGTTGCAACAATGGCGGCGGATAGTTTTAGAAAGAGAGGGTCCAGATTGTCTAGCCCAGCTGATTTGTACGGGTCCAGGTTTTGCAGCTCTTTCAGAACATCTGCTATCTGGATTTGGGTGAAGGAGAAGCTGGTGAGGCTCGGGCGAGTAGCTGCGGGGGGTGCGGAGCTGTTGGCCGGGGTTGAGGTAGCCAGGAGGAAAGCATGGCTAGCCGTAGAGAAATGCTTATTGAAATTTTTTATTAAATCAAATCAAATCAAATTTTATTTGTCACATACACATGGTTAGCAGATGTTAATGCGAGTGTAGCGAAATGCTTGTGCTTCTAGTTCCGACAATGCAGTAATAACCAACAAGTAATCTAACTAACAATTCCAAAAAACTACTGTCTTATACACAGTGTAAGGGGATAAAGAATATGTACATAAGGATATATGAATGAGTGATGGTACAGAGCAGCATAGGCAAGATACAGTAGATGATATCGAGTACAGTATATACATATGAGATGAGTATGTAAACCAAGTGGCATAGTTAAAGTGGCTAGTGATACATGTATTACATAAGGATGCAGTCGATGATATAGAGTACAGTATATACGTATGCATATGAGATGAATAATGTAGGGTAAGTAACATTATATAAGGTAGCATTGTTTAAAGTGGCTAGTGATATATTTACATCATTTCCCATCAATTCCCATTATTAAAGTGGCTGGAGTTGAGTCAGTGTCATTGACAGTGTGTTGGCATGGATTTATCGGTGGTGACTGTGTTACTAAGTCTCAGTGCAGTGGGCAGCTGGGAGGAGGTGCTCTTGTTCTCCATGGACTTTACAGTGTCCCAAAACTTTTGGGAGTTAGAGCTACAGGATGCAAATTCCTGTTTGAAAAAGCTAGCCTTTGCTTTCCTGGCTGACTGCGTGTATTGGTTCCTGAATTCCTTGAACAGTTGCATATCGCGGGGACTATTCGATGCTATTGCAGTCCGTCACAGGATGTTTTTGTACTGGTCAAGGGCAGTCAGGTCTGAAGTGAACCAAGGGCTATATCTGTTCTTAGTTCTACATTTCTTTGAAAGGGGCATGCTTATTTAAGATGGTGAGGAAATTACTTTTAAAGAACGACCAGGCATCCTCGACTGACGGGATGAGGTCAATATCCATCCAGGATACCCGGGCCAGGTCGACTGCTCACAGAAGTGTTTTAGTGAGCGTTTGACAGTGATGATGGGTGGTCGTTTGACCCCGGACCCATAGCGGATGCAAGCAATGAGGCAGTGATCGCTGAGATCCTGATTGAAGACAGCAGAGGTGTATTTAGAGGGCAAGTTGGTCAGGATAATATCTATGAGGGTGCCCATGTTTACGGATTTAGGGTTGTACCTGGTGGTTTCCTTGATTATTTGTGTGAGATTGAGGGAATCTAGCTTAAATTGTAGGACTGCTGGGGTGTTAAGCATATCCCAGTTTAGGTCACCTAACAGAACGAACTCTGAAGATAGATGGGGGGGCAATCAATTCACATATGGTGTCCAGGGCACAGCTGGGAGCTGAGGGGGGTCTATAACAGGCGGCAACAGTGAGAGACTTATTTCTGGAGAGATTCATTTTTTTTTTTTATTAGAAGCTCGAACTGTTTGGGCATAGACCTGGAAAGTATGACATAACTTTGCAAGCTATCTCTGCAGTAGATTGCAACTCTTCCCCCTTTGGCAGTTCCATCTTGACGGAAAATGTTGTCGTTGGGTATCTCAGAAATCTCAGAATTTTTGGTTGCCTTCCTAATTTAGGATTTAGACATGGCAAGGACATCAGGGTTGGCGGAGTGTGCTAAAGCAGTGAGGAAAACAAACTTAGCGAGGAGGCTTCTGATGTTAACATGCGTGAAACCAAGTTTTTTTAAATTAGTGAAGTCAACAAATGAGAGTGTGTGGGGACACGCAGGGCCTGGGTTAACCTCCACATCACCCGGGGAACAGAGGTGGAGTAGGATGAGGGTAAGGCTAAAGGCTAGTAAAACTGGTCGTCTAGTTCGTTGGGGACAGAGAATAAAAGGAACAGATTTCTGGGCATGGTAGAAAAGATTCAGGGAATAATGTGCGGGTGGGGTGCGGGTACAGTGGAGGTAAGCCCAGGCACTGAGTGATGATAAGAGAGGTCACATCTCTGGACATGTTGGTTATACTGGGTGAGGTCACCGCATATGTGGAAGGTGGGACTAAAGAGGTATCTGAGGTATATAGAGTGGCACTAGGGGCTCCGCAGTAAAGTAAAACAATGATAACTATCTTAAACAACAGTATACAAGGCATATTGACATTTGAGAGAAACATAACGCGAGGCATAAAGCAATCACAGTTGTTGATTGGGAGAGCTAGCTAAGACAACAACGGGTAAGACAACAACAGCTAATCAGCTAAGACAACAACAACAATTAAAATGGCGATGAATGGGCAGAGAGGGTTGGTTAACTACACATTGGGCCTGAGTTCGGGGCTAGGGCTGACAGATAAACAAAAGTAAACAAAGTGGAGGTCCAGTGAACAGCAATAGCTGGAAGCCGTGGGGTAGTCGTTGCTACTCTAGCAAGCGGGAGACACGCCGTTTAAAGTTAACAGGCCGGGGCTAGTAGAAGCGTCTGCTCCGACGTCGGATGGAATTATGTCTGCGGACCAGTCGTGGTGGTCTGGCAGGTCGTCGTGTCGACAAAGGGACCGGGCCAGATGGCGAAAGAGGTATTGTAGTTGTAGTAATTTTGTTTGATAGCCGGGAGATCAGCCTGGTTCAGGGCTAGCTTCGGGGCTGGATCACTAGGTGGTAGTTAGCTAGCTGTGATAATCAGGAGTAATGGTCCAGGGTTTTTGGTAGGAATCCGGCGTTGTATTGGAGAAAAACAGTCCAAGGCTGGTAGGTATTATCCAGGCTAAAAAACAACTGGTGCCTGTGCAGAGGGTAAAGGCCGCTAGCAGTGGCTAACAATGACTACATAGCTAGTAGCTAATTAGCTGGTTAGCTTCTGATGGCTAGCTCCTGATAGAGGTTTTGGCTATAAGGTATAAAAAAAAGCGGATCCGTGTCACATTGAGTGAGGCAGGTTACCGGAAGGTATATTTAATTTAGAAATCGAAAAGGGATTGAAAAATAAATTGAAATATATACAAAAAAAGACTAAAAATACAAAAAGTAAACGAGAGGACGACAAACCACATCTGCACTGCTACACCATCTTGTGGAGGGGGGGGGCACCTGCAGTTACACTGCAAAATTACTGCAGTAATAAAACTGTGTTCTTTTGGACACAGTATTTGCAGATATAATGCAATCATTTTTCGTAAGGGTGGATTTTGAGGTGAGCTTGGGGTTATTGTCTTGCTGGAATAGCCACTTGTGACTAAGTTTTAGCCCTCTGGCAGAGACAACCAGGTTTTTGGTTCAAATATCCTGGTACTTGGTAAAGTTCATGATGTCTTTAACCTTAACAAGTACACCAGGACCAGTGGAAGGAAAATTGCCCCGTAGCTTCAAAGATCCACCACCATATTTTACAGTAAGTATGGGGTTATTTCCCTTGCCCTCGGAGCAACCTCAATTCATCGGGGCATGGACTCTACAAGGTGTCAAAGCGTTCTACAGGGAGGCAGGCCCATGTTGACTCCAACTCTTCCCACAGTTTGGTCGAGTTGATTGGATGTCCTTTGGGTGGTGGACCATTCTTGATACACACAGGAAACTGTTGAGCGTGAAAAAACCCAGCAGTGTTGCAGTTCTTGACACAAACCGGTGCGCTTAGCACCTACTCTCATACCCTGTTCAAAGGCACAGAAATATTTTGCCTTGCACATTCACCCTCTGAATGGCATACAATCCACATTCCATGTCTCAATTGTCTCAAGGCTTAAAAATCCTTCTTTAACCTGTCTCTTCCCCTTCATCTATACCGATTGAAGTAGATTTTAGAAGTGACATCAATAAGGGATCATTGCTTTCACGTGGATTCACCTGGTCAGTCTATGTCATGGAAAAAGCAGATGTTCTTAATGTTTTGTATATTCAGTGAATAGCGTAATTCACTACACGTCTCAATAAGGGATCATTGCTTTCACGTGGATTCACCTGGTCAGTCTATGTCATGGAAAAAGCAGATGTTCTTAATGTTTTGTATATTCAGTGAATAGCGTAATTCACTACACGTCTCATTTATATAATTTATATATAACATAATTCTTACATACTTTATTGTTCTCATATGTGTATCCTTTTCAGTTTCATTCAGCATTGGATTTAGTTTGGTTTCCTAAGAACTCGAAGCGAGTCGACCATCTTTGTTGGCGCCATACTGATTGTTGTGGTGTCATAATGTCAATGGTCCCCGAGGTCCTAATGCCTGTCTGCTTCAAAAGCTGGCTATTTGTGTGGTCCCGCCTTAACCCGGAAGCCAGCCGCGCCAATGTGTCAGAGGAAACACTAATGACCAAGGTCAGCTTGCAGGGGCCCGGCCCACCACAGGGAGTCACTAGAGCGTGATGAGTTAAGTAAAGCCCCCCCCGGCCAAACCCTCCCCTTAACCTGGCCCGTTATCTGCTCATATGGAGCTGTGTGCAATTCCTGTCACTCAGGTTAAAGTATCTTGGCAGATATTTCCAGGGGAGATCATAGACTGCACCCTTCGGTGTTAACCCAGATATGGGAATGGTTCGGCACGGCTAACGTAGATCTTTGTTCTTCTCAATGAGAGATCTGGGCACTCTGCTGGGAACGGATTCTTAGGTGTATTAGTTCCCAGAGATCATCCGCCTGTTGGAATCTGTTGTTCTGGGCTCACGTGAGTGTAAATAACGATTGTCAGAATGCCCAAACACATTATTTAAATTAGTTTATTATGATCAAGTTTGATCCCCATGGTGAATTATTTTGAAGTTCGCTACAAATCGAGATATTTAATTAAATAGTGATGTCACACCCTGATTGGTTTCACCTGTGCTTGCCTCCACCCCCTCCAGGTGTCACCCATCTTCCCCATTATCCCCTGGGTATTTAACCCTGTGTTTTCTGTCTGTCTGTGCCAGTTTGTCTTGTATATTCCAAGTCAACCAGTGTGTTTTTCCCATGCGCCTGCCTTTTCTATTCTCTTTTGCTAGTGCTCCCGGTTTTGACCATTTTCTGGACTCTGTACCCATCTGCCTGACCATTCTGCCTGCCCTGACCTCGAGCCTTCCTACCACACTGTACCTCCTGGACTCTGAACCGGTTATGACCTTTTGTCTGTCCACGACCATTCTCTTGCGTACCCCTTTTGGATTATTAATAAATAATAAAGACTCAAACCATCTGCCTTCAGTGTCTGCATCTGGGTCTCAACTTGTGCCCTTATAAGTGATCCATTCTGACTACTACATTTGTCGTCGCACCAATCACAGTCCCTGCGGCTGAAAAACATCCCCACATCATGATGCTGCCACCACCATGCTTCACCGTAGGGATGGAGCCAGGTTTCCTCCAGACGTGACGCTTGGTATTCAGGCCAACGAGTTCAACTTTGGTTTCATCAGACCAGAGAAACTTGTTTCTCATGGTCGGAGAGTCTTTTCAAACTCCAAGCAGGCTGTCTTTTACTGAGGAGTGGTTTCCATTTGGCCACTCTACCATAAAGGCCTGGTTGATGGAGTGCTGCAGAGAAGGTTGTCCTTCTAGAAGGTTCTCCCATCTCCACAGAGGAACTCTGGAGCTCTGTCAGAGTGACCATCAGGTTCTTGGTCACCTACCTGACCAAGGCCCAACTCCCCCGATTGCTCAGTTTGGTCGGGCGGCCATCTCTAGGAAGAGTCTTGGTGGTTCCAAACTTCTTTCCATTTAAAAATGATGGAGCCCACTGTGTTCTTGGGGACCTTCAATGGTGCAGAATTGTTTTGGTACCCTTCCCCAGATCTGTGCCTTGACAATTCCTTTGACCACATTGCTTGGTTTTTGCTCTGACATGGGCTGTCAACTGTGGGACCTTTATATAGACAGGTGTGTACCTTTCCAAATCATGTCCAGTCAATTGAATTTACCACAGGTGGACTCGGATCAAGTTGTAGAAACATCTCAAGGATGATCAATGGAAACAGGATGAGATGTTTGTTTATTTAATCAATTTTATAATAATGCTGTGAGTTAACAAAATGTGGAAAAAGTCAAGGGGTCTGAATACTTTTCAAAGGCACTGTATTTTCATAACTGTACATTATATTGACAGTAGCGAGAGCAACATCAGCACAATGATTTTGATTTTGCCTTTGCATTACATAAATCAGCCCTTCATACTTCACATTAGCTATAATAAATCATAACCATTATTACTCTTTTATGGTTAGCTCTGTCATCTTGCATTAGCACTCATTCTTGCCTTAACTCTTGCAGCATCAATCTCCCATTCACATATTTACAGTAGCAGCACCAGAGTTGGTAATTTACCTTTACAACCATGACATAGTGGCCTGGTACTCATGGCTCTATTATCCCTCTAACCACTCCGACATCCATGCAAATTCAATCAGAAATTACATCAAGAAAGTAGGTGCTTTTAAAACTCACCTCGCTGTGATTGATCAATTTGATGAAAGAAGTTGAACAACAGGTTGAAACTGAGTGAAAAACATGGTCATTGTGGATGTTGTTTCAAAGACTAACACAACAAAATGGACTGCGCTTTCTAAGGTGATGATTAATTATAAACCCCATATGCATATTCGAGCTTATGCATAGGCTTATATATGAGCCTAAGCCCCCCCCCCCCAAAATAACTGAATTAAAATAAAGTTTGCGCCATTGTACAATGCATAGCCTACTGCATATTATGCGCAGCAGGAAACATAAAGAAAAACTGATTTAAGATGTCTTTAAGTAATCACCTTTGAGTGTGGACTGTATTGTTATGCATACTGGATGGACTGTTTACCTACTTTATGCAACTGCTCCAAACTTTCTATCCACGAGTCTGGGAGAGAACGTATAGGCCTAGGCGATGCTTGTTGGTT
Source organism: Oncorhynchus tshawytscha (assembly GCF_018296145.1). Classification (NCBI taxonomy): domain Eukaryota; kingdom Metazoa; phylum Chordata; class Actinopteri; order Salmoniformes; family Salmonidae; genus Oncorhynchus; species Oncorhynchus tshawytscha. The sequence continues at coordinate 62,470,737 of NC_056429.1, read as the reverse complement.
CATTGATTGTTTATTGATTGTGCAGGGAGGTTTACAGTGAATTTGTATTTGATATTTAATAACCTAGTAATAAGGAATTTTTTCTATTTTCATAATTATTAGGCAAACATATTTCCTTTAGCTACAGAATATCTCCCCACCATGCGTTTCCATCTCCTCCCCTCTCTCCTTCATTCCTTTCTTGAGTGTGCAGAGTTTAGTGAAATATGTTTCTTTGCTCTCGATGTTCCCGAAAAGATTTCACTTGGTTTCCCAAATTGGATGGAGAGCCCATGGCATACAGAGTTTGGGCAGAATATCACCTGTCAAGCAGCTAGAGGCTGCATGCTCCTCAAACAGTGGTTGATGTGTGGAGTGAAATAACCGGAGTAGTCTACCCTGCATGAGTGAAAAACGAAACAGCAGGGAAGTAGCATCCTTTCGCTATTCCAGTGCATACAGATGACATGTATTTCTCCCCTACCCCTCTTTCCTGCCCATTTGACAATGGGCCATTCTAAATTTAAGAAAAGTTATTATTAAACACATGATTACATTGAGAATAGTCTGATGAGTGAAAATATGATCACTTGATGTTGAGAGAACAGCCTAACAGAGTGAATCCTTTTTCGATATATATTTTTCAAATAATCAATAGCCTATAGTGGCATCATGCAGCCCATATACAGTAAGTTTTGATTTCTAAGACATTATAAGGTTTGTATCATTCACTACTAAAGTTGCCAAATAACTCTAAATCTAGCGTATATAGGACCTGTTTCAAATGATCTCTTTTACGATCAACATAGCCACTTCATATACACACTCGCTCCAGAATGGGAAAATATCCTTTCTATTTATTTCAACCAAGTTCAATTATATTCATCTTACTATAAAATCATAGAATATAAAAAAATGTCACGGGACTTATTGTCAAGTCCGTCGTAAGGAGGAGACCAAGGCGCAGTGTGGTAAGCATACATTCTTAATTTATTAAACAAATTAACACTGAAACAAACTAACAAACAACTGAACGAAGCGTGAAGCTATACACATGAGTGCTAACAGGCAAGTACACATAGACAAGAACCCACAAATACCCAAGGGGAAATGGGACCTAAATACGGTCCCCAATCAGACAACAACGATAAACAGCTGCCTCTGATTGGGAACCATAATCAGGCCACAATAGACATACAAATACCTAGACCTACTAAACCCCTAGACTTACAAAACCCCTAGACAATTCTTAACAAGCATACCCACCCGAGTCACACCCTAACCTAACCAAAATAATATAGAAAACAGAGATAACTGAGGTCAGAACGTGACACAGAATCATATCGTGTCTGCTAAATGAACAAGTCTACAGCCTATGGCATTGCACATTGTCAGATAACATACAGTAGGCCAACTCATATTCTGTTCTTCTGAAATACATTTTCTTCATATCATAATGTTTCTTTAGACCAACCTAAAATAAATAATGGATGGATTGTGATGGTGTATATTAAATTGATGCATTCTACTTTTTAAAATGTAGATGTTCCAAAAGCGTGCATCAGCAGCTTGTATGCGTGCAGGTCTGGAGAATCTAAATGTGTTTATTTTAATCAACAGTGAATTACCATGAGACCGGCAGTCTTTTGCATGTTTATAACCGGCTGACAAAATGTCATGACCACCACAGCCTTAACTGTGAAAAAAATATTCCAAATTAGCTCCATAATATTGACAGAAACATGGCAAACGTTGTTTATAATCAATCCTCAAGGTGTTTTTCAAATATCTATTCGATAATATATCCACCGGGACAATTGATTTTTCAGTAGGACCGATTGGAAAAATGGCTACCTCTGTATTTTACGCGAGAATCACTCTGAGAGCCATTAAGTGACCACTTACACAATGTAGCCACTTACGGGTATTCTTCAACATAAATGGGTAAAACTACATCACAATGCTGTAGACACCTTGGGGAATACGTAGAAAAAGTAATTTGGTTGATAGCCCATTCACTGCTCAATAGGGACACATTGGAACACAGAGCTTTCAAAACATGAGGCACTTCCGGATTGGATTTTTCTCAGGCTTTCGCCTGCAATATCAGTTCTGTTATACTCACAGACAATATTTCTACAGTTTTGGAAACTTTAGAGTGTTTACTATCCTAAGCTGTCAATTATATGCATATTCTAGCATCTTGTCCTGACAAAAATCCTGTTCACTTTGGGTACGTTATTTTTCCAAAAATGAAAATACTGCCCCCTAGTCACAACAGGTTTTAACACTTGCTTTGGTTCCAGTTCTTACAATATGTGCATTCATTTATCATCCATTGTATCAGAGCTGGACAAATCTCATTGCAGGTAAGGTACATTAGCTTTGAGTTTGTCAACAGAACACACAACCCTGCACCTTTATCTCTGAGCACCCACATTTCAGAAGGCATATCAATGAGTTGAAAATGTTTTTTGAAAGCATCCTCAGCTCAGCAGGTGCTACTTTTGGGCTGGGTAGGAAACAAACCCACTCGATTTACTTATCTTGCCAGCATTGATCAGACCCCCCTCATGCACGATGAAGCTTCGAGGCTCAGCAAGCTGCCATTGTCTGGCTGGAGACAGTCGTTAGAGAAAAAGCATACATGCAAAGAAGAAGGGGCTTCTGATGATTTCTCACTTCAACAATTGAAAACAGAGAAATGTCTGCCACAGGGGTGTCTGTAATGCATCTTACATTTCATATTTTCCTAATAGTATGATAGCATCAGGATATCCCTAGCCAGAGTCCTTTCTGCATGTTGGATAGCTACTGTACATACTCTGGTTAACCAGATAAAATTATATGGTTCACAGAGGTTCAGGGAAACATAGATCAAAGTGGATATTCAATTAAGGGTTGCAAATGTGATCACATGCCAAGATATAGGCTTTTGTGGATAATTTTGCACACCCAATTTTTCAGTTTTTGATTTGTTAAAAAAGTTTGAAATATCCAATAAATGTCGTTCAACTTCATGATTGTGTCCCACTTGTTGTTGATTCTTCACAAAAAAATACAGTTTTATATCTTTATGTTTGAAGCCTGAAATGTGGCAAAAGGTCGCAAAGTTCAAGGGGGCTGAATACTTTCGCAAGGCACTGTATCTTATGATATACAGTGCCTTCGGAAAGTATTCAGACCTCTTGACTTGTTCCAAATTTTGTTACATTACAGCCTTATTGTAAAATATTTAAATTAAATGTTTTCTTCATCAATCTACACACAATACCCCATAATGACAAAGCGAAAACAGGTTTTTAGACAGTTTTGACAATTAAAAAATAAATAAAAATAAATACCTTATTTACATAAGTACTCAGACCGTTTGCTATGCGACTCAAAATTGAGTTCAGGTGTTTCCTGTTTCCATTGATCATCCTTGAGATGTTTCTATAACTTGATTGGAGACCACTTGTGGTAAATTCAATTGATTCGACATGATTTGGAAAGTCACACAACTGTTTATATAAGGTCCCACAGTTGACATTGCATGTCAGAGCAAAAACCAAGCCATGAAGTCAAAGGAATTATCCGTAGAGCTCAGAGACAGGATTGTGTCGAGGCACAGATCTGGGGAAGGGTACCAAAAAATGTCTGCAGTATTGAAGGTCCCCAAGAACACAGTGGCCATCATTCTTAAATGGAAGAAGTTTGAAACCACCAAGAATCTTCCTAGAGCTGGCCGCCCGGCCAAACTGAGAAATCGAGGGAGAAGGGCCTTGGTCAGGGAGATGACCAAAAACCTGATGGTCACTCTGACAGAGCTCCAGAGTTCCTCTGTGGAGATGGGAGAACCTTCTAGAAGGACAACCATCTCTGCAGCACTCCATCAACCAGGCCTTTATGGTAGAGTGGCCAGATGTAAGCCACTCCTCAGTAAAAGGCACATGACAGCCTGCTTGGAGTTTGCCAAAAGGCACCTAAAGACTCTCAGACCATGAGAAATAAGTTTCTCTGGTCTAATGAAACCAAGATTGAACTCATTGGCCTGAATACCAAGCGTCACATCTGGAGGAAACCTGGCTCCATCCCTACGGTGAAGCATGGTGGTGGCAGCATCATGATGTGGGGATGTTTTTCAGAGGCAGGGATTGGGAGACAGGATGGACGGATCGAGGGAGAGATGAACGGAGCAAAGTACAGAGCGATCTTTGATGAAAACCTACTCCAGAGCGCTCAGGACGTCAGACTGGGGATAAGGTTCACCTTCCAACAGGACACACAGACAAGACAATGCAGGACTGGCTTTGGGACACGTCTCTGAATGTCCTTGAGTGACCCAGCCAGTACCTGGATTTTAACCTGATCGAAAAACTCTGGAGGGTCCTGCAAATAGCTGTGCAGCAACGCTACCCATTCAACCTGACAGAGCTTGAGAAACTCCCCAAATACATGTGCCAAGCTTGTAGCGTCATGTTCCAACGAAGTACTGAGTAAATGGTCTGAATACTTATGTAAATGTCATTGAAGTTTTTTATTTTTAATATATTTGCAAAAAAAATCTAAAAAACTGTTTTTGCTTTGTCATTATGGGGTATTGTGTGTAGATTGAAGAGAAAAAAACATTTGAATCAATTTTAGAATAAGGCTGTAATGTAACAAAATGTGGAAAATTTAAAAGACTCTGAATACTTTCCAAATGCACTGTATCTCTGACTATCTCTGTATAGTGTCAATACAATACTGAGATATTCACGGTATCTTGATGCCAGAGCAATGAAACACAGTACAATACAGTAAAATGTACTATTGAACTGTAAGAAAAACAATTCTGCAGTATTGTACTGTAATTACAAGTGATTACAGCAAGCAGGCTGGCTGTAGGAATTTGTTTATTGATGAATAATAGGTGTTTTATATCACTTGCATTTCTAGAGGCCTAAACAAAGGCTTCCAAACTGTCTGTGATTACAAATAGGCATGGTTAAATATTCACCCATTAAAAGATTTTAAGAACTGCTATCACTCTGATATGTTCCCTATATACATTTGATTGTTGCGGAACTACTACCACTACCTGTCACGTTCTGACCTTTTATTTCCTTTGTTTTGTCATTATTTAGTATGGTCAGTGCGTGAGTTGGGGTGGGCAGTCTATGTTTGTTTTTCTATGATTTGGGTATTTCTATGTTTCGGCCTAGTATGGTTCTCAATCAGAGGCAGGTGTCATTAGTTGTCTCTGATTGAGAATCATACTTAGGTAGCCTGGGTGTCACTGTGTGTTTGTGGGTGATTGTTCCTGTCTCTGTGTTTTGCACCAGATAGGGCTGTTTTTGGTTTTCCACGTTTATTGCTTTTGTTAGTTTATTCATGTCTAGTGTCTTTATTAAAAAACATGAATAACCACCACGCTGCGTTTTGGTCCGCCTCTACTTCACCTAAGGAAAACCGTTACACTACCACATATCACTTCAATTGCACCCACTATATTTACAGATATTCAGACATCCTTTTGTTCAAGATAAAACTCTCAGTTGTTAGTAGTGAAAGTCAGAAGATACTAACATGGCTGGAGGAGGCATACATTTCAGTGATCTGGAGTATTCTGTTGTTGTCAAGCAATCCTACCTTAAGCTCTCATGGTGTGGGATGCTTCGGAATCTTGACGGTTAGGAGAGTTGTGTGAGGACATTACTCATTTATCTTTGCAATAATCTACCGTGAAGTCACTTAATAATTCATGATCCAGTTGACATGTTATTCATATGAGACCAAATAGCTCTGACTTCAAAAAACACTGTCTGTGTGAATAAAGAGATACAAATTGATGTGGTAGACAAAAGAAAGCCAATAATACAGGTTGAGGTTGTATGGTTGAGAGCTCTGAGCTTGTGTTTGTACCAACAGATAAAGCCTGAAACAGAAAGGTAAAGGTTGTGTAAAGGATGATAGTTTATGCATTTTATTCAGTGTGTATTCTTTTAAAAGGACGTCCATCCAGTAAAAGATGGGTAATTAGTCCGATTTTAACATATAGATGGATGATAAGTTGATAATATGAAAGCCTCTACTTTCAAAATGCATAACTTTTGATGATAATATCATTATGAATCAACAGAAACATCTCTTTGAAAGTAAACACTGGCTCCGCTCGCAGTGAATATGTCACAATTCTTAGACTCATTGTGTTAGACTGCAAATTCTAATTTAATCTCATATTAATTTGCCATAATGTACTTAAAGTTTCTAAGAATGGGGTGTCTCTATTCCATTGCTAATAAGAACTTAAAAAGTATAACAATTCACATCTGTACAACAAGGGTTACCGTTAGGGAGCTGGCTTGTTATTTTTCATCAGCGTCATTAGTGTTGTAGTAGTGGAAATAGATTGAGAAACTCTTAAACAAAAATGGTAATGTGTTAGTGCTTTTCCATTTATAGGGTAAAGATAGAAAACCACCATATATTATTGATATTCAGAGCAGTAACTTGGTAACAATTGATTTTATGGAATCATCTATCTATTTAATTGCAGCGGGTAAATATATTGACAGTTTTATTGATGAGGTAACTTAATTCCTGAAGCTGATAAGGCCGGATCAGGGAGTCGCTGAGTCTGGGAATGAATCTTAATTTGTAGTCTGTCTAGCCTTTAAATGTCTCTTTCAGAGGCTCCTCATCCTTCACTAATAGGGTGCCCCCCTCCACCCTCTATCCCCCATTCCTCCATCCCTCTTAATACAGCGCCTTCATTCTACTGTAGTAATCTTCTCAAACTAAGCCCTTTAAAATCACTATAACACCTCTTTCATGCCTCAAGAATGATAAGATTCATACCAATGTATTCACACAGGGTTGAGATTCACACAGGATCTTTATAGCTACAGTTAGATAGCAAGTAAGTACCCAGCCCCAACCCCCTGTTTAACACAGAAAAATCTACAAATTTAAGAATCACTGTATATTGATGCATGGCACATTAAATATTTACAACATTAAGAGAGCTTCACCTTGCACTTTCAACACTCACCTAACACTTTTCCAGCTGGCACTTGAGGATGCAAATGATTTGAGTCTTCCACTGGACCTTCTCCAAGTAAATAGATAAGGTAATGGCCATCCAGAAGACAGGAAGTAATTGGCTCTACTTTCCAAACTGCTCTGGTTCATTTTATTGTGTATGACAATGTCCAGCAGATTGGGAAGCTTTTGGAAGCTATAAAGGTCATGTAATTGGTAGACAATTCATCTCTACAATGGCTTGCGAAAGTATTCACCCCCCTGGGCATTTTTCCTAGTTTGTTGCCTTCCAACCTGGAATTAAAACAGATTTTTGGGGGTTTGTATAATTTGATTTACACAACATACCTACCACTTTGCAGAAGCAAAATCATTTTTATTTTGAAACAAATTAGACAAAGACAAAAAAAATTAAAACATGCATAACTATCCCCCCCAAAGTCAATACTTTGTAGAGCCACCTTTTGCAGAAATTACAGCTGCAAGTATCTTGGGGTCTCAAAAGCTTGGCACATCTAGCCACTGGGATATTTGCCCATTCTTCAAGGCAAAACTGCTCCAGCTCCTTCAAGGTGGATGCGTTCCGCTGGTGTACAGCAACCTTTAAGTCATACCACATATTCTCAATTGGATTGAGGTCTGGGCTTTGATTAGGCCATTCCAATAGATTGAAATGTTTCCCCTAAAATCACTAGAGTGTTGCTTTAGCAGTATGCTTAGGGTCATTGTCCTGCTGGAAGGTGAACCTCCATCCCAGTCTCTAATCTCTGGAAGACTGAAACAGGTTTCCCTTAAGAATTTCCCTGTATTTAGCGCCACCACCATGCTTCACTGTGGGGATGGGGTTCTCGGGGTGATGAGAGGTGTTGGGTTTGCGCCAGACATAGTGTTTTCCTTGATGGCCAAAAATATCAATTTTAGTCTCATCTGACCAGAGTACCTTCTTCCATATGTTTGGGGAGTCTCCCACATGCCTTTTGGCGAACACCAAACATGCTTATTTTTTTCTTTAACCTCTCTGGGATATGTGGGACGCTAGCATCCAAAAGCCAGAGAAAATGCAGAGCGCCAAATTCAAATAAATTACTATAGAAATCAAACTTTCATGAAATCACACATGTAAGATACCAAATTAAAGCTACACGTGTTGTGAATCCAGCCAACATGTCAGATTACAAAAAGGCTTTTCGGCGAAAGCAAACAATGCTATTATCTGAGGATAGCACCATAGTAAACAAAAGAGACAACATTTCAACCCTGCAGGCGTGACACAAAACACAGAAATAAAAAAATATAAATCATGCCTTACCTTTGACAAGCTTCTTCTGTTGGCACTCCAATATGTCCCATAAACATCACAAATGGTCCTTTTGTTCGATTAATTCTGTCCATATATATCCAAAATGTCCATTTATTTGGCGCGTTTGATCCAGAAAACACCGGTTCCAACTTGACTACAAAATATCACAGAAGTTACCTGTAAACTTTGCCAAAACATTTCAAACTACTTTTGTAATACAACTTTAGTTATTTTTTAAAGTTAAATAATCGATCAAATTGAAGACGGGATGATCTGTGTTCAATACAGGAAGACAACAATCTGACGCTAGCTTTCTGGTCATGCGCCTCTATCAAACAGTACACATGAAGTGACCCTCGATCAAGATGGCCGTACTTCTTCATTACACAAAGGAATAACCTCAACCAATTTCTAAAGACTGGTGACATCCAGAGGAAGCGGTAGGAACCGCAAGCAAGTCCCATAGAAATATGGATTCCCAATGAAAATCAATTGAAAAGAGAGTGACCTAAAAAAAAAAATCTGAATGGTTTGTCCTTGGGGTTTCGCCTGCTACATAAGTACTGTTTTAGTCACAGACATGATTCAAACCGTTTTAGAAACCTCAGAGGGTTTTCTATACAAATCTACTAATAATCTGCAAATCTTATCTTCTGGGGATGAGGAGCAGGCAGTTGAATTTGGGCATGCTTTTTATCCAAAATTCCAAATACTGCCCCCTATCCTAGAGAAGTTAAGCAATGGCTTTTTTCTGGCCACTCCTCCGTAAAGCCAGGCTCTGTGGAGTGTACGGTTTAAAATAGTCCAAAGGACATATACTCCCATCTCCACTCTGGAGCTTTGCAGCTCCTTCAGGGTTATCTTTGGTCTCTTTGTTGCCTCTCTGATTAATGCCCTCCTTGCCTGGTCTGTAAGTTTTGGTGGGCGGCCCTCTATTGGCAGGTTTGTTGTGGTGCCATATTCTTCCCATTTTTTAATAATGGATTTAATGGTGCTCTGTGGGATGTTTAAAGTTTCAGATATTTTTTTATACCAACCCTGATCTGTACTTCTCCACAACTTTGTCCCTGACCTGTTTGGAGAGCTCCTTCGCCTTCATGGTGCCGCTTGCTTGGTGGTGCCCATTGCTTAGTGGTGTTGCGGACTCTGGGGTCTTTCAGAACAGGTGTAAATATACACTGAGATCACAAGGCAGATGATATTACCCTTAGATTGCGCATACAGTTGAAGTCGGAAGATAGAAAATACACTTAGTTTGGAGTCATTAAAACTCATTTTTCAACCACTCCACAAATGTCTTGTTAACAAATTATAGTTTTGGCAAGTTGTTTAGGACATCTACTTTGTGCATGACACAAGTAATATTTCCAACAATTGTTTACTGACAGATTATTTCACTGTATCACAATTCCAGTGGGTCAGAAGTTTACATACACTAAGTTGACTGTGCCTTTAAACAGCTTGGAAAATTCCCGAAAATGATGTCTTGGCTTTAGAAGCTTCTGATAGGCTAATTGACATCATTTTAGTCAATTGGAGGTGTACTTGTGGATATATTTCAAGGCCTACCTTCAAACTCAGTGCCTCTTTGCTTGACATCATGGGAAAATCTAAATAAATCAGCCAAGACCTCAGAAAAATAATTGTAGACCTCCACAAGTCTGGTTCATCCTTGGGAGCAATTTCCAAACGCCTGAAGGTACCACGTTCATCTGTACAAACAACAGTACGCAAGCATAAACACCATGGGACCATGCAACCAACATACCACTCAGGAAGGAGACTCGTTCGGTCTCCTAGAGATGAATGTACTTCGGTGCAAAAAGTGAAAATCAATCCCAGAACAACAGCAAATGACCTTGTGAAGATGCTGGAGGAAACGGGTACAAAAGTATCTATATCCACAGTTAACCGAGTCCTATATCGACATAGCCCGAAAGGCCGCTCAGCAAGGAAGAAGCCACTGCTCCAAAACCGCCATAAGAAAGCCAGACTATGGTTTGCAACTGCACATGGGGACAAAGATTGTACTTTTTGGAGAAATGTCCTCTGGTCTAATGAAACAAAAATAGAACTGTTTGGCCATAATGACTATCCTCATTTGGAGGAAAAAGGGGGAGGCTTGCAAGCCAAAGATCACCATACCAACTGTGAAGCTTGGGGTGGCAGCATCATGTTGTGGTGGTGTTTTGCTGCAGGAGGGACTGGTGCATTTCACCAACAGATGGCATCATGAGGAGGGAAATTATGTGGATATTGTGAAGCAACATCTCAAGACAAAAGTTAAAGCTGTCACAACTGGGTCATCCAAATGGACAATGACCCCAAGCATACTTTCAAAGTTGTGGCAAAATGGCTTAAGGACAACAAAATCAAGGTATTGGAGAGGCCATGACAAGCCCTGACCTCAATCCTATAGACAATTTGGGGCAGAACTTAAAAAGTGTGTGCGAGCATAGAGGCCTACAAACATGACTCAGTTACACGAACTCTGTCAAGAGGAACTGACTGGCCAGAATTCACCCAACTTATTGTGGGAAGCTTGTGGAAGGCTACCTGAAACGTTTGACCCAAGTTAAACAATTTAAAGGCAATGCTAGCAAATACTAATTGAGTGTATGTGAACTTCTGACACTGGGAATGTGATGAAAGAAATTACATCTGAAATAATTCTCTATTATTCTGACATTACACATTCTTAAAATAAAGTGGTGATTCTAACTGGCCTAAGACAGGGAATTTTTGCTAGGATTAAATTTCCGGAATTGTGAAAAACTGAGTTTAAATGTATTTGTCTAAGGTGTATGTAAACTTCCAACTTCAAGTATAGGTGGACTTTATTTAACTAACTATGTGACTGAAGGTTATTGGTTGCACCAGATCTTATTTAGGGGCTTCGTTGCAAATGGAGTGAATACAGATGCACTCACCATTTTTCCGTTTTTATATTTTTTTTAGAAACATGTTCTTTATTTAATTTCACCTCACCAATTTCAACTTTTTTTTGTATGTCCATTACATGGAGTCCAAATAAAAATATATTTATGTTACAGGTTGTAATGCAACAGAACAGGAAATACGCCAAGGGGGATGAATACATTTGCAAGGCACTGTATTTCCCAATGTGTGGGTTTCTAGATTACTGCTAAGGTTAAAATACTCCGATTATTCCTCATCACACTTTGGCCAACCACAATATATATATGTTACAATGAAGAGACAACTAAAAGGCCAAATTTTAATCAAAATAAATGGGTACAACTGGAAAGACCAATGGTCCCAGGAGATAGGTGTTGTCTCCAAGGTGTAGAAGACCCCCACACTGGTTTATTATGCAGTAAACCATTGAGAGAGTTGTGTACTTAAATGGTAATTTTTCCACATTGTCTTCAAGTATTTAGAGCTGAGGGAATGGGAAAAATCAATCTGTAAACATTGACTGTATGTAATATTAATGTAGTGATACAAAGACTTCAATTTAGGTTCCAACAAACGCTGAGTAGGAAAGACGTTTCTCCTTTCAAATTAAAACAGAAAATAGAGCTGTCCATAGAGCCATTCATTAACATGTAGAATAATTTACATGACACCTCGCAATTTATTTGTCTACATACCTATTAAGTATGAGCTTGTATAACCGCCATATAACAATGGTGTTTTATACAATCTCCTCAAAAAAGATGTCCATGATATTTACGAGGAGAGCCTTGCTGTACCTGGGATGCTTGTAATGGAAGAAACCCGCTGAGCCCTAAAAAAACCCCACAACCTGTCACATTGTATAATGGTCAGAGACAGGCGCAGGAATAAGTAATAGGGGGTTTTATTACTCCACCCAAAAATACAACATGTCATGAAAAAAGAACAGGGACGAAGCCCAAAACAGACATATATATATATAAGGTACACAGGGATGTAACTCAAACAAAAGAGTGAGGGTTAACCTTTAATAATCACAGAAGATGCAACATTCTCATGCAGAATGAAGCCTTGACAAGTCCTCATAAATTGGTTTGGGATTAGTTTATGTGTGTGGAGGTTTGACAAGCATCCATATTAAACTGAGTATCCATATTAAGGCTGCTGTTGTAATTTTTTGATGATGCACTCCTCCTAAGGCCATCCTGCTCAAACCACTTCCAATGATAAAATAGCAACAGGTGCAAGTTTGAAAATGAGGTAGTCAAAAGTTTAAAAAAAATAAAAAAATCCTTTCTTTTGAACTTTAGGCTTATTTACCACAATTGTGAAATACTGCATAATATGCAACTCATTACTTCAAGTCCTACCAAAATGTCAGATGATATGATGCATGGAAGTGTTACATTATATTACTCGTATTTTCTAAAGATGCGTGCTGAGATGGGAACTGTGTTCTCTTTTGTAGGTGATTCTAATGCTGACTAAGTACTTTGACTTCAGCCTTGGCAGTGTCACAGAGAGCTCTCTATGGAGGTAAGGAGGGGTTAAATTCATCTCAGTTGATTTCTCTCTGGCTTTGGTGTTCATGTTTAGGGCCACAAGTCTTTCTTGAGCATGTGACCATGGGCCTGAGTGATTGCCTATCACATTGTTAGGAAAACTAATGGCACTTCTCATATTGAATGTTGGTTATATAGGTAACTGCCAAAATAAAGACAGACACGGTCTCTCTGTTTCTAGCTCCTAGCCAACTTAATTTTTTGTTATTTCTTACATTATTTGCTCAGAACGTCTCTTGTATTATTACCTACAGCTGAAAATAACTTTTGGATATTAAATCGGCTCTCACCCACCAGTATTTCGACCAGAAATTTGACTTCCCTGAAATGGATGCTGTTTGTTTGAACTGCCCAAGGCAGCTCCATTCATCCCAGGGTCTGCAACAAAACGCTGACGAGTAAGAGGAAGAAGAAGTGGGGCCCTTGTCAGACTAAGACTCATGCATTACCATCCACCGGTTCCAAGTATATTACTCGCTAACGTTCAGTCCCTGGACATTAAAGTAGACGATCTCAGGGCGAGGATCTGTAACATACTCTGTTTTACAGAATCATAGCTCTCTCCGGATATATTGTCCCCATCCATTCAATCAGTTGGGTTCTCCGTCCATCATGCAGACAGGAAGAAAAACTTTAATGGAAAAATAATGGTGGAGGAGTATGTTTTATGATTTACAACTTGTGTAAACATACAGGAACTAAAGTCCTTTTGGTCTCCCGATCTGGAATACCTCACCATCAAATTACTGCATAAACTCCCAAGATAACTTTCTTCATCATCACTGCCGTGTATGTTCTCCCCCAAGCCGACACGGCAATGGCTTTCAGGGAACTACACTGGACTTTGTGCAAACTGGAAACCACATATTCTGAGGCTACATTTATTGTAGCTAGGGACTTTAATAAAGGAAATCTGAGAAATTCTATCAACACATCTTCTGTGATACTCGTGCATCCAACACTCAAGCATTTCGCTACACTCGCATTAACATCTGCTAACCATGTGTATGTGACAAATAAAATTAGATTTGATTTGATTTGAACACTCTGGATCGTTGCCACTCTCCCTTCTGGGGTGGCTACAAGGCCCTCCCCTGCCCTCTCTCCGGCAAATAAGATCACACCTCCATTCTGATCCTCCACATCTATAGGCAGAAACCTAAGCAGGAATCACCCATGGTAAGGACTGTCAATTGTTGGTCTGAACTATCATAATCTACGCTTCAAGATTGTTTTGACAATGCGGACTGGGAAATGTTCTGGTTCGGCTCTGAGAATATTATCTACGTATACACTTGACTCAGAGACGCAATTCAATGGCTTAGACACAAGACGTATGTGGCAGGGACTCCAGGCAATCAATGATTATAAAGGGAAAGCCAGTAAAGTCGCAGACTCATTCTCCTTGTCTGACGTGTTAACCCTCGCAAGGCTGCCAGTCCAGGAGGTATCCCAAGCTGCATCCACAGAGCATGTGCAGACCAGCTGGCTGGAGTGTTTACAGACATATTCAATCTCCCCCTATCCCAGTATATTGTCCCCACTTGCTTCAAGATTGCCACCATTGTTTCTGTACCCAAGAAAGCAAAGGTAACTGAACTAAATGAGTTTTGCCCAATAGCCAATTTCTGTCATCATGAAGTGCTTTGAGAGGCTAGTTAAGGATCATATCACCACCTTAGCCAACACCCTAGACCCACCACAATTTGCCTACCGGCCCAACAGATCCAATGACAACACAATCGCCATTGCACTACACAATGCCTTATCCCACCTGGACAAGAGAAATACCTATGAATGCTGTTCATTGACTACAGCTCAGCCTTCAATGCTATAGTGCCCTCCAAACTCATCACTAAGCTCAGGGCCCTGGGTCTGAACTCCACCCTGTGAAACTGGCCCTACACTTCCTGAGGTCGATCCCAGGTGGGAAAGGTAGGCAACAACACCTCCACGAATCAGATCATCAACACTGGGACCCACAGGTGTGCGTTCTCAGCCCCCTCATGTGCTCCTTGTTCACACATGACTGCATGGCCGCGTTTGTCCCCAACTCAATCATCAAGTTTGCTGGCGACACAACAGTGGTAGGCCTGATTATCAACAACAACGAGAGAGCCTACAGGGAGGAGGTGAGAGCCCTGGCAGAGTAGTACCTGGAAAATAACCTCTCCCTCAACGTCAACAAAATGAAGGAGCTGATCACTGAACACAGGAGACAGCAGAGAAAGCACGCCCCCATCCACAGATATGGGGCCGCAATGGATTGGGTCAAAAGCTTCAAGTTCCTCATCGTGCACATCACTAAAGACCTGAAATAGTCCCTCCATGCTGACAGTGAGGTGAAAGCGCAACAGCACCTCTTCAACCTCATTGGGCTGAAGAAATTTGACTTGGCCCTTAAGACCCTCACTAACTTCTATGGATGCACCATAGAGAGCATTCTGTCGGGCTGGCAAATGCAACGTTTGCAACCAAAGGGCTCTCCATAGGGTGATGCAGTCAGCCAAACGCATCACCGGGGGCACACTGCCTGCCCTTCAGTACATTTACAGCACCTGGTGTCACAGGAAGGCCAATAAGATCATAAAGGACCTCAGCCACCTGAGCCACAGCCTATTCACCCCGCTAGCATCTAAAAGATGAAGACAGTACAGGTGCACCAAAGCTGGGACCGAGAGATTGTGAAACAGCTTCTATCTCCAGACCGTCAGGCTGCTAAACAGTCACCGGTACTCTGCCCTGAACCTTAGACACTGTCACTAGCTGGCTACCATCCGCTACTCTACCCTGTTCCTTAGAGACTGCTGCTCTATAGAGTAATTTAACACTGGTCACTTCAGAAATGTGTACATACAGTTTTACCCACTTTATATGTACACTATTTATACAAAAGAACTGTATATTGTTTTACTTTTTGGATTATTTGTGTATTGTTTTGTATTGCTAGATATTACTGCCCTGATAGAAAACAAAAGCATTTCACTGCGATAACATCTACAAATGGATGTACGCAACCAATAAACTCAATTTTTATAAGAGACTAGGAAGCAGAGAGCTAAGAAACAGAGACTGTACAGCTGGAATGTTTTGTTCAAATATTGCAAACTAGTACAGTATTGTATGTTACTGAATGTAGCATATTACACTTGAAGTATTTCTGACAACCAGAAAATGCACGTTAGAAATGTGAAATATACAGTGAGGGAAAAAAGTATTTGATCCCCTGCTGATTTTGTACGTTTGCCCACTGATAAAGAAATGATCAGTCTAGAATTTTAATGGTAGATTTATTTGAACAGTGATAGACAGAATAACAACAACAAAAAATCCAGAAAACACATGTCAAAAATGTTATAAATTGATTTGCATTTTAATGAGGGAAACTGTAGATGCTTCTGTAAATGGTTTATGACTCCATACATCTCATTTTTCTAATACGATTATGTAACTGTATCCAACTCCACCACAGTTGTTATCAAACTAGTTTTTTATGATAGTACTGAGATACAGGGTTGGTATTTATAATGGTCATTATGGTGTCAACATTTTAGGAGACTTGAATACTGAATGTTTTACTTTGACGACAAATCATATAATTCCCTTGCATATATCCATGTTTATTCTGATAATGAAACAGTTCTCTATTCAACTGGCAAATTGTGTTGTATTATTTCCTGTTTTAATTTTCTGCTTGCCCGCATAGCCATAGGTATTATCATTGATATTGCTCCGTGCTCTCATTCTCACCATTAACAGCAGAATAACACATTTTTGTTAATCCCATAATTGAATTCTAGGTCAATAGACTATGGAACCACATATGAGAATCTTAATGAAAAGGTGGGACCAAAAACATTACTAAGCTACTTGTACGTGAGTCCGAATAACAAACGAAAGGTATGTCCTCGTACATGTATCTGATCTTACCATGTACCGTACCATTACCATATCTGTTTGCTGTCCTTAACCCTTACAAAAAAACACATGTCAAATTTGCTGTTTCGTATATGAAAGCATATTTTCAAATAGCATACTAAATGTAAATCCAGGACACTCAAATCAGATTCATATGTTACATACTGTATGGTAAGGTTACATAAAATAGAAGGTTACTTCAGGCAAAAAACTAAAGTATGGTGGTTGGTCAGGGTGGATGGGTAGGCGTATAACGTGAATGTCTAACAACACAATCTGTTTCAATCTCATCACGGACAGCTTTAGCATTTTAGCTAATTAGCAACTTTGAAACTACTTACTACTTTTTAGCTACTTTTCAAATACTTAGCATGTTAGCTAACCTTTCCCCTAACCTTAACCCTTTAACCTAACCCTAACCTTAATCCCTAACCCTAAACCCTAGCCTAGCTAACGTTAGCCACCTAGCTAACAGCATTGAAATTCATAACATATCATATGTTTTGAAATTTTGTGACATATCATATGAATTGTAATTCGTAACATATGATACAAAATGAATGATGGACCCACAAATTAATACATAGCACACGAAACGTAACATATCATGCTATTTTGAGTGTCCCGGATTTACATTTACTATGTTACATCTACCTCTGAGTCCAGGTGTACATTTCACATGTGACACTACCTGTATTAAACTTAGAGTTCACATGTTAACACAACTTTTTCATGTGAGAAAAAAAACATGTTTTCACCTCACGTGAAATGCAGTTGCACATTTTAAATTTGCGGTTTCACAAGTTGAATTGCAAGTACATGTGAAAATTGATCACATGTGAATACCAAATTTGCAGTTTCACATGTAGGAAAACTACACATGTGAAAATCTAACTTTCACATGTGAAATTGAAAAATCCAAATGTATAATAAATATCACGTCAAATATTGGTTAACCACATGTATCTGAGTCATGTGAAACTTCACGTGTCTGAAAACCACGTGTCTGTTTTTCCCACATTACATTTTTCACGTGATTTCTTCACGTGTAAAATGTATGTGAAATGTCACACACGTCCAAAAACCATACGTGTCTTACCAGTCAAAATTTCACGTAGCATTACATTTTTCAAGTGATTTGTTCACACATGTCCGAAAACCTTACGTGTTCTTTTGCATGTATTCTATTCACGTGATTTTTTTCATGTGTTTCTTTTTAAAGGGAAAACTCATAACTATAGTATAATTAGTAAGTTTAATCATTACGGACTTGAATGGATAATGATATTTATTGCTAAATGTTGTGATTTATTAATCTCTCCTTTCGTCTCCTGACCCGTCCTCTCTCATCTCAGATCATGTTACTGACCGACCCAGAGGTGGAGAGCAGCCTGCTCATTAGTCTTGATGAGGGCGCATCCTATCAGAGGTACCACTTAGCCTTCGACATACTCAGCCTCCTCTTCCACCCCGAGCAGGAGGACTGGATCCTGGCTTACGGCCATGACCAGAAGGTAAAGAGAATCCGGTCAATTATAACTGAGGAGTGAGGAGGGGGGAGAAAACACACACAACTTGATTGAGGTAAGGGTCTTGTTAATTCCAGTGAGTCTATTGACCTTATTGGCTTTAACAAGATGTTTACTTCAACCGCAGCTGTGTGCTCCACACTTCTGCCTGTTCTTTTATTAGCATCATTGTCTTCCAGTGGGGAAAGCACCTCCCACCGCTTAGTTGCCGACACATCAATGTGCTCTGCTCAGAGTAGTGGACTTAGTTATTGTCCCAAACAGAAGACTGACACCACGCTTACTATTCTCAAGGAGAACCCAACTGTTTGTTTAAACTCAACATAACAGAGATCAAACTCTCCCCTCCCATCCTGCTACTGAAAGACTTGATTATGAGAGAGAGTGCAGTAAAAGGCTGAAAAGTAAGATAAATGGTGAGGGGGAGAGATGAGATGCTTTATTGAGAGCCATCAATATGGTCGACGTGAAGAAGCTGGGGAGAAGTTATCCCTGAGTTTACTCCATATCTTTATGTTAATATAAATGTGTGATTGTTTTCCTCTCTGTATGGTTTCCTTCTTCTGTTTCTGCTTTTATATTAATTAATTGATTTGCTGTCTTTTACTGTGCAATAGTATTGTACACAACAAATGTATTGTACAACAGTTCCCTATGTGTGATGTGCTCTAAGATTAAGTAAAAGTGTTATCATATGAGTTGGGCTGAGAGCTGAAAAGACTTTTGAGAGCTTGGATAACAGCCCTAATCTGCTGAAAGAGGGAGGTCAATAGCATAATGCAAAGGGAATTTATCCTGTCTAGGACAAACGTTCCGCTAACGGAATCCCCCCCAACATTCCGCTGAAAAGGCAGCGTGGGAAATTCAAAAATATTTTTTTGAAATATTTAACTTTCACACATTAACAAGTCCAATACAGCAAATGAAAGATAAACATATTGTTAATCTACCCATCGTGTCTGATTTTTAAAATGTTTTACAGCGAAAACACAACATATATTTATGTTAGATCACCACCAAATCCAAAAAAACACATTTTTCATTCCATTTTTCCCAGCAAAATATACTCACAAAAGCAGAATTAGAAATAAAATTAATCACTAACCTTTGATAATCTTCATCAGATGACACTCATAGGACATCATGATACACAATGCATTTATGTTTTCGATAATATGCACATTTACAGTGCCTTGCGAAAGTATTCGGCCCCCTTGAACTTTGCGACCTTTTGCCAAATTTCAGGCTTCAAACATAAAGATATAAAACTGTATTTTTTTGTGAAGAATCAACAACAAGTGGGACACAATCATGAAGTGGAACGACATTTATTGGATATTTCAAACATTTTTAACAAATCAAAAACTGAAAAATTGGGCGTGCAAAATTATTCAGCCCCTTTACTTTCAGTGCAGCAAACTCTCTCCAGAAGTTCAGTGAGGATCTCTGAAGGATCCAATGTTGACCTAAATGACTAATGATGATAAATACAATCCACCTGTGTGTAATCAAGTCTCCGTATAAATGCACCTGCACTGTGATAGTCTCAGAGGTCCGTTAAAAGCGCAGAGAGCATTATGAAGAACAAGGAACACACCAGGCAGGTCCGAGATACTGTTGTGAAGAAGTTTAAAGCCGGATTTGGATAAAAAAGATTTCCCAAGCTTTAAACATCCCAAGGAGCACTGTGCAAGCAATAATATTGAAATGGAAGGAGTATCAGACCACTGCAAATCTACCAAGACCTGGCCGTCCCTCTAAACTTTCAGCTCATACAAGGAGAAGACTGATCAGAGATGCAGCCAAGAGGAACCATGATCACTCTGGATGAACTGCAGAGATCTACAGCTGAGGTGGGAGACTCTGTCCATAGGACAACAATCAGTCTATTGCACAAATCTGGCCTTTATGGAAGAGTGGCAAGAAGAAAGCCATTTCTTAAAGATATCCATAAAAAGTGTTGTTTAAAGTTTGCCACAAGCCACCTGGGAGACACACCAAACATGTGGAAGAAGGTGCTCTGGTCAGATGAAACCAAAATTGAACTTTTTGGCAACAATGCAAAACGTTATTTTTGGCGTAAAAGCAACACAGCTCATCACCCTGAACACACCATCCCCACTGTCAAACATGGTGGTGGCAGCATCATGGTTTGGGCCTGCTTTTCTTCAGCAGGGACAGGGAAGATGGTTAAAATTGATGGGAAGATGGATGGAGCCAAATACAGGACCATTCTGGAAGAAAACCTGATGGAGTCTGCAAAAGACCTGAGACTGGGACGGAGATTTGTCTTCCAACAAGACAATGATCCAAAACATAAAGCAAAATCTACAATGGAATGGTTCAAAAATAAACATATCCAGGTGTTAGAATGGCCAAGTCAAAGTCCAGACCTGAATCCAATCGAGAATCTGTGGAAAGAACTGAAAACTGCTGTTCACAAATGCTCTCCATCCAACCTCACTGAGCTCGAGCTGTTTTGCAAGGAGGAATGGGAAAAAATTTCAGTCTCTCGATTTGCAAAACTGATAGAGACATACCCCAAGCGACTTACAGCTGTAATCGCAGCAAAAGGTGGCGCTAAAAGTATTAACTTAAGGGGGCTGAATAATTTTGCACGCCCAATTTTTCAGTTTTTGATTTGTTAAAAAAGTTTGAAATATCCAATAAATGTCGTTCCACTTCATGATTGTGTCCCACTTGTTGTTGATTCTTCACAAAAATACAGTTCTATATCTTTATATTTGAAGCCTGAAATGTGGCAAAAGGTCGCAAAGTTCAAGGGGGCCCGAATACTTTCGCAAGGCACTGTATATCCACAAATCTCGGTTTACATTGGCGCCATGTTCAGAAATGTCTCCAAAATATCCGGAGTAATTACAGAGAATACTCATATAACTCATATAACAGAAATACTCATCATAAACTTTGACGAAAGATACGTTTTACATATAATTAAGGATACACTGGTTCTTAATGCAACCGCTGTGTCAGATGTTTTAAAAACTCTACGAAAAAAGCATACCATGCAATAATCTGAGACGGCGCTCAGAGGTACACAACATTTCTCCGCCATGTTGGAGTCAACAGACATACGAAATGACATCATAAATATTCCCTTACCTTTGATGATCTTTCATCAGAATGCAGTGCAAGGAATCCTAGTTCCGCAATAAATCGTTGTTTTGTTCGATAATGTCCATTACTAGTGTCCAATTAGCTACGTTTGATAGCACGTTTAGCTCACATGTCCAAAAGCTGGCACCGGTCCAGGCGAACTCGGACGAAAACTTCAAAAAGTTATATTCCAGGTCGAATAAACTGGTTAGAGAAGAGAATCAATCTTCAGGATGTTATTATCATATATATCCAATAACGTTCCAACCGGAGCATTCGTTTTTGTCTACAGAGTAATGGAACGCAAGGCGATATAATAAGTACTGCACGTAACCAAGAACTGGCAATCTGCCAGACCAGTGACTCAAATAGCTGCCATCCGGTCCCACATCACACTAGAGGCCTCATTCCAAATCAAATCAAATCAAATTTTATTTGTCACATACACATGGTTAGCAGATGTTAATGCGAGTGTAGCGAAATGCTTGTGCTTCTAGTTCCGACAATGCAGTAATAACCAACAAGTAATCTAACTAACAATTCCAAAACTACTGTCTTATACACAGTGTAAGGGGATAAAGAATATGTACATAAGGATATATGAATGAGTGATGGTACAGAGCAGCATAGGCAAGATACAGTAGATGGTATCGAGTACAGTATATACATATGAGATGAGTATGTAAACAAAGTGACATAGTTAAAGTGGCTAGTGATACATGTATTACATAAGGATGCAGTCGATGATATAGAGTACAGTATATACGTATGCATATGAGATGAATAATGTAGGGTAAGTAACATTATATAAGGTAGCATTGTTTAAAGTGGCTAGTGATATATTTAGATCATTTCCCATCAATTCCCATTATTAAAGTGGCTGGAGTTGAGTCAGTGTCAGTGTCAGTGTGTTGGCAGCAGCCACCCACTATTAGTGGTGGCTGTTTAAAAGTCTGATGGCCTTGAGATAGAAGCTGTTTTTCAGTCTCTCGGTCCCAGCTTTGATGCACCTGTACTGACCTCGCCTTCTGGATGATAGTGGGGTGAACAGGCAGTGGCTCGGGTGGTTGATGTCCTTGATGATCTTTATGGCCTTCCTGTAACATCGGGTGGTGTAGGTGTCCTGGAGGGCAGGTAGTTTGCCCGCGGTGATGCGTTGTGCAGACCTCACTACCCTCTGGAGAGCCTTACGGTTGTGGGCGGAGTAGTTGCCGTACCAGGCGGTGATACAGCCCGCCAGGATGCTCTCGATTGTGCATCTGTAGAAGTTTGTGAGTGCTTTTGGTGACAAGCCAAATTTCTTCAGCCTCCTGAGGTTGAAGAGGCGCTGCTGCGCCTTCTTCACGATGCTGTCTGTGTGAGTGGACCAATTCAGTTTGTCTGTGATGTGTATGCCGAGGAACTTAAAACTTGCTACCCTCTCCACTACTGTTCCATCGATGTGGATCGGGGGTGTTCCCTCTGCTGTTTCCTGAAGTCCACAATCATCTCCTTAGTTTTGTTGACGTTGAGTGTGAGGTTATTTTTCTGACACCACACTCCGAGGGCCTTCACCTCCTCCCTGTAGGCCGTCTCGTCGTTGTTGGTAATCAAGCCTACCACTGTTGTGTCGTCCGCAAACTTGATGATTGAGTTGGAGGCGTGCGTGGCCACGCAGTCGTGGGTGAACAGGGAGTACAGGAGAGGGCTCAGAACGCACCCTTGTGGGGCCCCAGTGTTGAGGATCAGCGGGGTGGAAATGTTGTTGCCTACCCTCACCACCTGGGGGCGGCCCGTCAGGAAGTCCAGTTCCCAGTTGCACAGGGCGGGGTCGAGACCCAGGGTCTCGAGCTTGATGACGAGCTTGGAGGGTACTATGTTGTTAAATGCCGAGCTGTAGTCGATGAACAGCATTCTCACATAGGTATTCCTCTTGTCCAGATGGGTTAGGGCAGTGTGCAGTGTGGTTGAGATTGCATCGTCTCTGGACCTATTTGGGCGGTAAGCAAATTGGAGTGGGTCTAGGGTGTCAGGTAGGGTGGAGGTGATATGGTCCTTGACTAGTCTCTCAAAGCACTTCATGATGACGGAAGTGAGTGCTACGGGCGGTAGTCGTTTAGCTCAGTTACCTTAGCTTTCTTGGGAACAGGAACAATGGTGGCCCTCTTGAAGCATGTGGGAACAGCAGACTGGTATAGGGATTGATTGAATATGTCCTTAAACACACCGGCCAGCTGGTCTGCGCATGCTCTGAGGGCGCGGCTGGGGGTGCCGTCTGGGCCTGCAGCCTTGCGAGGGTTAACACGTTTAAATGTCTTACTCACCTCGGCTGCAGTGAAGGAGAGTCCGCATGTTTTCGTTGCAGGCCGTGTCAGTGGCACTGTATTGTCCTTAAAGCGAGCAAAAAGTTATTTAGTCTGCCTGGGAGCAAGACATCCTGGTCCGTGAATGTTTTAATCGATGCTATGGGAACGCCATCTTCAACGCACGTTCTAATGAACTCGCACACCGAATCAGCGTATTCGTCAATATTGTTATCTGACGCAATACGAAACATCTCCCAGTCCACGTGATGGAAGCAGTCTTGGAGTGTGGAGTCAGCTTGGTCGGACCAGCGTTGGACAGACCTCAGCGTGGGAGCCTCTTGTTTTAGTTTCTGTCTGTAGGCAGGGATCAACAAAATGGAGTCGTGGTCAGCTTTTCCGAAAGGAGGGCGGGGCAGGGCCTTATATGCGTCGCGGAAATTAGAGTAACAATGATCCAAGGTTTTTCCACCCCTGGTTGCGCAATCGATATGCTGATAAAATTTAGGGAGTCTTGTTTTCAGATTAGCCTTGTTAAAATCCCCAGCTACAATGAATGCAGCCTCCGGATAAATGGATTCCAGTTTGCAAAGAGTCAAATAAAGTTTGTTCAGAGCCATCGATGTGTCTGCTTGGGGGGATATATACGGCTGTGATTATAATCGAAGAGAATTCTCTTGGTAGATAATGCGGTCTACATTTGATTGTGAGGAATTCTAAATCAGGTGAACAGAAGGATTTGAGTTCCTGTATGTTTCTTTCATCACACCATGTCTCGTTAGCCATAAGGCATACGCCCCCGCCCCTCTTCTTACCAGAAAGATGTTTGTTTCTGTCGGCGCGATGCGTGGAGAAACCCGCTGGCTGCACCGCCTCGGATAGCATCTCTCCAGTGAGCCATGTTTCCGTGAAGCAAAGAACGTTACAGTCTCTGATGTCCCTCTGGAATGCTACCCTTGCTCGGATTTCATCAACCTTGTTGTCAAGAGACTGGACATTGGCGAGAAGAATGCTAGGGAGTGGTGCACGATGTGCCCGTCTCCGGAGTCTGACCAGAAGACCGCCTCGTTTCCCTCTTTTTCGGAGTCGTTTTTTGGGTCGCCGCATAGGATCCATTCCGTTGTCCCGGTTGAAAGGCAGAACACAGGATCCGAAAAACATATTCTTGGTCGTACTGATGGTGAGTTGACGCTGATCTTATATTCAGTAGTTCTTCTCGACTGTTTGTAATGAAACCTAAGATGACCTGGGGTACTAATGTAAGAAATAACACACTGCATAGTTTCCTAGGAACGCGAGCGAGGCGGCCATCTCTGTCGGCGCCGGAAGTATCTAGTATCACGTTCTACTGACTGTTGACATCTAGTGGAAGGCGTAGGAAGTGCGAACAGATCCATATCTAATTTGGATGTGACAAGGCGATGAGTTGAAAATCAACCTGCCCCAGAATTTCCACTTCCTGTTTGGAAATTTGCCTGCCTTATGAGTTCTGTTATACTCACAGACATAATTCAAACAGTTTTAAAAACTTCAGAGTGTTTTCTATCCAATAGTAATAATAATATGCATATATTAGCATCTGGGACAGAGTAGGAGGCAGTTCACTATGGGCACGCAATTCTTCCAAAGTGAAAATGCTAAAAGGTTATACTGATGGTTAAGTGTCATTTTATCATGTCAATTAGGGACAAATCCTATGGCCATAAACAGGTACCACTGGGAGCCAAAACGAGCATTTCATTAAAAAAAAATATGTCTCTCGCTCTCTCTCTCTCTCTCAAATAGTCACAAGGCATTAAATCATGAACTCTACTTCAAATATAAAGTAATATTTTCAAGCCTGCTTTAAAGATTCAGCTGTACAGCACTCAAAACAAAAATAATCAAAGTGCTCTGAAGTGCAGTGCAAAAAGTGAAAAAACAAAGCAATATAATTGAAATGTTGAATGACCCCTCCATGAGACATAGATGACAGTCCCTAAAATGGAGGGAGAGAATTCTCCAGGTCTAATGTTTCCTTAGTTTTAACTCTGGAATAAAATGTTATTCTTTCTCTTCTGATTTGTTAAACTATAGCATGTTCTTTTATTGCAGCTGTACGTCTCTGTTGAATTTGGAAGAAGATGGCAGCTCGTGCATGAGAGTGTAGTCCCCAACAGATTTTACTGGTGAGAGTAAAAATCTCTTTCTAACATCACTGGGCACATACTTCAAGTCTCTGTAATACAATATTCATAGAAAACAAAGTACCACTCTTTCCTCTACTAACAGCATTTTGAACTGATAGCCCATCAGAATTGACACAATTAATTTAATCTCAAGAAGTACCTGCTAGTACCTGAGTTAAACTCAATAGATGGCATATAGAATGGCTTGTGAAAATATTCACCCCCCCTTGGCATTTTTCCTATTTTGTTGCCTTACAACCTGGCATTAAAATTGATATTTTTTTTTGGGGGGTGTATCATTTGATTTACACAACATCCCTACCACTTTGAAGATGCAAAATATGTTTAATTATGAAACAAACAAGAAATAAGACAAAAAATGTTTAACATGGGCATGCATAACTATTCATTCACCCCCCCAAAGTCAATAGTTTGTAGAGTCACCTTTTGCAGCAATTACAACTGCAAGTCTCTTGGGATATGGCTCTATAAGCTTGGCACATCTAGCCACAGGGATTTTGGGCCAGTCTTCAAGGCAAAACTGCTCCAGCTCCTTCACGTTGGATGGGTTCCGCTGGTGTACAGCGATATTTAAGTCATACCACAGATTCTCAATTGGATTGAGGTCTGGTCTTTGACTAGGCCAGTCCAATACATTTAAATGTTTCCCCTTAAACCATTCGAGTGTTGCTTTAGCAGTATGCTTAGGGTCATTGTCGTGCTGGAAGGTAAACCTCCGTGCCAGTCTCAAACCCTCTGGAAGACTGAAACAGGTTTCCTTCAAGAATTTTCCTGTATTTAGTGCAATTCATCATTCCTTCAATTCTGACCAGTTTCCCAGTCCCTGCCGATGGAAAACATCCCCATGCTGCCACCACCATAGCGTTTTCCTTGTTGGACAAAAATATCTGGCCACTCTTCCATAAAGCCCAGCTCTGTGGAGTGTACGGCTTAAAGTGGTCCTATGGACAGATACTCCAATCTCCGCTGTGGAGCTTTGCAGCTCCTTCAGGGTTATCTTTGGTCTCTTTGTTGCCTCTCTGATTAATGCCCTCCTTGCCTGGTCTGTGAGTTCTGTTGGGCGGCCCTCTCTTGGCAGATTTCTTGTGGTGCCATATTCTTTTCATTTTTTTAATAATGGACTTAATGGTGCTCCGTGGGATGTTCAAAGTTTCAGATATTTTTTTATAATTCAACCCTGATCTGTACTTCTCCACAACTTTGTCCCTGATCTGTTTTGAGAGGTCCTTGGTCTTCATGGTGTCGCTTGCTTGGTGGTGCCCCTTGCTTAGTGGTGTTGCGGACTCTGGGGCCTTTCAAAACAGGTGTACACAATACATTTTAACCTGATGACGGGTTAGGGTTCCCATTTGGGAACGATCCCTTCCGACGTTAACTGGGACGTGGCGCATGGAACGCAAAAATATTCTAAGAAATATTTAACCTCCACACATTAACAAGTCCAATAGCTCAAATGAAAGATAAACACCTTGTTCATCTAGCCAGCAAGTCAGATTTCTAAAATGTTTTACGGCGAAAACATAGCACATATTTATGTCAAACCACCACTAAAGACACAGCTAATTTGAATAGCCACGTTGAACAAAATATGCAATCAACAACCGCAGGATTAAAAGAAAAATAATTCACTAACCTTTTGAAAATCTTCATCAGATGACAGTAATAGGACATGTTACACAGTACATTTATGTTTTTTTCAATAATATGCAATTTATATCCATAAATCTCTGTTTACAATGACGCCATGTTTAAAAAATGCTACTCAAATGTCCGGAGAAATGATGATATCTGCCGGAGCTAACGTCAGATAACAAGCAATACACATCATAAACTTTGACTAAATATACATGTTCTACATATAGTTAGAAAGATACACTTCTTCTTAATGCAACCGCCGTGTTACATTTATTTTTAACGTTACAGAATTCGTTCACTAGGCTATAATATGAGACGGCGCTCAGAAATTAGCATTATGTCTCCTCTATCTCGGAGTCCACAGAAACCCATAATTAACACATAAATATTCCCTTACCTTTGATGTTCTTCGATCAGAAGACGTGGAAGGAGTTATACTTACCAAAAACTGCGTTTGGTTTTCAAGTCTGTGTCTTTAGGTTATCAAACACGACAAATTCCGGTCGAAATGCAGCCAAAATTCTAGTGAATGTGCATCAAAACTTCAAAATTACATATTATATGTCGACTAAACTGGTCAAACTAAGTGCAGAATCGAGCTTTAGCATGTTCTAAACATGCAAAACAATCCTTAGCGTGAACAGACAAACCTACATCGTTTGGTGAATCTTGGAACAAAGAGAGCTCCGGACCCGACGCGCGCATGAAAGTACATGTATTTTCGCGTGAACCGGAGGTTTCAGCCCGCCAAAACTCGAGGGAGCGCGCGATTCTCACAATGACAGGCCCCACTGAAAGGGGACATCGCGCTGAAGAGATAGGAACTGTTCCCAGATCTGTAGCTGGTTGGGAAGGGTGGGGGCGATGACGTCAAAGTTGTCCCAACTTTTCTGTTGCCAAGAGAGAGTTTGGGAGAATGGCTGCCCTGAGAGTTCTGCTTTACATACAGACATAATTTGAACGGTTTTAGAAGCTTTAGAGTGTTTTCTATTCAATAATTATTATTATATGCATATATTAGCAATTTTTGACAGATTTTCTTTCTGTTTACTATGGGCATGCAATTCCTCCAAAGGGGGCAGTAGTCAGCCCTATCTTTAACAGTTTTTCACAATACCTGACATTTAATCCAAGTAAAAATTCCCTGTCTTAGGTCAGTTAGGATCGCCACTTTATTTTAAGAATGTAAAATGTCAGAATAATAGTTGAGAGAATTATTTATTTTTATTGATTTCCCAGTGGGTCAGAAGTTTACATACACTCAATTAGTATTTGGTAGCATTGCCTTTAAATTGTTTAACTTGGGTCAAACGTTTCGGGTAGCCTTCTATAAGCTTCCCACAATAAGGTGGGTGAATTTCGACCCATTCCTCCTGACAGAGCTGGTGTAACTGAGTCAGGTTTGTAGGCCTCCTTGCTCGCACACGCTTTTTCAGTTCTGCCCCAAATGTTCTATAGGATTGAGGTCAGGCCTTGGGATGGCCACTCCAATACCTTGACTTTGTTGTCCTTAAGCCATTTTGCCACAACTTTGGAAGTATGCTTGGGGTCATTGTCCATTTGGAAGGCCCATTTGCGACCAAGCTTTAACTTCCTGACTGATGGTTTGAGATTTTGCTTCAATAAATCCACATAATTCCCCTCCTCATGATGCCATCTATTTTGTGAAGTGCACCAGTCCCTCTTGAAGCAAAGCACCCCCACAACATGATGCTGCCACCCCCGTGCTCCACGGTTGGGATGGTGTTCTTCAGCTTGCAAGCTTCCCCCTTTTTCCACCAAACATAATGACGGTCATTATGCACAAACAGTTCTATTTTTGTTTCATCAAACCGGTGGACATTTCTCCAAAAAGTATTATCTTCGTCTCCATGTGCAGTTGCAAACTGTAGTCTGGCTTTTTTTGGGCGGTTTTGGAGCAGTGGCTTCTTCCTTGCTGATAAAGGACTCGTTTTACTGTGGATATAGATACTTTTGTACCTGTTTCCTCCAGCATCTTCACAAGGTCCTTTGCTGTTGTTCTGGGATTGATTTGCACTTTTCGCACCAAAGTACGTTCATCTCTAGGAAACAGAACGTGTCTCCTTCCTGAGCGGTATGACGGCTGCGTGGTCCAAGGGTGTTCATACTTGCGTACTGTTGTTTGTACAGATGAACGTGATACTTTCGTGATACCTTCGATACCTTTGGGTGTTTGAAAATTACTGGATGAACCAGACTTGTGGAGGTCCACAATTTTTTTTCTGGGGTCTTGGCTGATTTCTTTTGATTTTCCCATGATGTCAAGCAAATAGGCACTGAGTTTGAAGGTAGGCCTTGAAATACATCCACAGGAACACCTCCAATTATCTCCAATTATGTCAATTAACCTCTTAGAAGCTTCTAAAGCCATGACTTCATTTTCTGGAATTTTCCAAGCTTTTTAAAGGCACAGTCAACTTAGTGTATGTGAACTTCTGACCCACTGGAATTGTGATACAGTGAATTATAAGTGAAATAATCTGTCTGTAAACAATTGTTGGACAAATGACTTGTGCCATGCACAATGTAGATGTCCTAACCGACTTGCCAGAACTGTAGTTTGTTAAAAAGAAGTTTGTGGATTGGTTGAAAAACACATTTTAATGACTCCAACCCAAGTGTATGCAAACTTCCGACTTCAACTCTAATAATGCTAAAATCATGTGACACTTGGATTGCACACAGGTGGACTTTATTTAACTAATTATGTGACATCTTAAGGTAATTGGTTGCACCAGATCTTATTTATTGTCTTCATAGCAATGGGGGGGAATACATATGTACGCACCAATTTTATGACATTTTTTTTTATTCTTTAGAATTTTTTGAAACACGTTATTTTTTTCATTTCACTTCACCAATTTGGCCTGTCTTGTGTATGTCCATTACATGAAATCCAAATAAAAATCTATTTAAATTACAGGTTATAATGCAATAAAATAGGAAAAATTCCATCGGGGATGAATACTTTTGCAAGGCACTGTAGTAGATACAAGTATGGTCCTGATGAACACATGAATAGTTTAAATAGATATTTGTACACTATTTTTTCAAGTTCCAACTGTTGTGCTTAAGAAATAATGTATTTAGTAATGGTCTCTAATCTACACTATTTGCAAGACATATAGTAACTTAATGCAGTAGTGCCAGTTGCCAGATAATTATAATATTAATGTGTTTTTGCTAAACATAATATTTTTTATTTTACAAGGAAGCAAGGGAGATTAATACTTTTTGGGTGATCAGGTAGCTTTTAATGTTTTGATAAATAACACCATTTGGACAACATCATCTCTTAAAGTGGATAACTCAATGAGAATACCTTAATTCGTTCATATTTCACATTTACTAATATTGGGACTAAAATTACACAAACGTATTTTGCAAACTTTGTCACTTGCGAACAAATGATGATGAATGTATTTTTAGCCCAAAACAGGAGCAAAAGAAAGATGCAGTGGAAGCAATGTACCATCAAGTTAAAGCCATTATTGGACACTTGTTCTAAACAGTTGATATATTTGCCCTAAGATTTCCTGGTGGAGATGATACAACAGTAGAGCTGGATACAAAATTGAGTAATATATTAGTTTCTTAATTAGTCATATGATGAATTCATTCAAGTTTACAATTACTTATCAACCTGTGGTAACATTGGTAACATATTTACAGTATGTGTGTGTTGTGTATGGAGGTACAGTATATTTACAGGTTGTGCGTATAGACGGGTTGGTTGTTTAGCAACAATACCTTCTGTACACTTGCTCAACTAGGGGGCAAAACAGTGTTGGCTTAGATTGTTGACATGTTTTAACTATATTTAGTCTCCAAATGTTTGTTGAAAACGTAAATACATTTGCACAATGAGCACTTGTTGTCTCTCAAGTACATTGTTACAGTTGTTGGTTAGCTAGCTAGCAAATTTGATCCATGTTAGCATTGAAAGCAATTCACTCAAAACAAGACATTGTATCAAGAACATGATAAAACTAGCTGAAACGAGCTACATACGATTCCCCACATGGCATCTTTTAATATTGTTGCTAGCTATCTGACCGTTCAGAATCATAACAAAGCATGGCTTCTATAGACGGGAATATTACATTCAGGTAGTGCATGCATATTTCGTCAAGGACAAAATACAGGTAATATTTTCACTTAATATACACTTCAAATATGTTGCTGCTTCACATACTGCAGTTTATGTTACAATAGCCTCAACTTGGCAGAGTTACACCATCAACCTGATAACGAGCAGCATAGCTCGCACAATGCAGGCATGTAGTCCATACATTCCGGAGGGATAGAAGAACATAGAAGCAGCCTATCTAAGAACATGTGGCTGCTGTTCTCCAATAGAAGATGATGAAGTATTTGACAGAAAGACCATTAGAAAAAGATGGAGCAGAAAGACAATTACGGAGTGCTGAGGGAAGCAAGATGGGCCCTTTTTTTATTATGTCTCAGACACTGACACACTATGGAATGTGAGGAGAAACCCATCTTCTTCCACACTTAGCTGCTAGTAATGCAACAAGTGGTCACACTTGTCACTCCACACTTAACCGCTGCTTCCCAGTCGTGGCTCTTTTGAAAGAGCATGAAATGGCTCCGAAGTACCTTCCCCTTGAATTACCACACAGGCCCAGTGATTGATGGGGTCATGTTTGTGGGAAATGTTTGTTGTCATTGTTATATTTTCAAAGAGAAAGGGATCAACGTTTCATGCAGCTAGGTTCCCTATTATAATTGAATTTAATCAAAATGGAAATACAAACATTGTTTTCCTTCAAATGTTTTCCAACATGACTTTGTCCTCTCTAGAAAGCTGATGTTTTAATAGCGCAATTGAACAAAGGGGTTGACATTTGTAAATTAGTATCTCTGGTCACTCACTTGTTTTATGACTTTGCGAAGCACTGTCACAGGATCCTTTTGGAATAGATGAGAACAAACAGAATGATTATCCATGTTTCCCATACAGTTTGACCTCAGCGTGCCTTTCTTCATCTTGTTAAACAGATGATTTATTTAATCACAAGGCACACCTACAGCATACTCTTCAATTAAGATATCATATCTGGATCATGAGATAAATTCACACATCATTGACGAAAATGTTCAAATCATGAATTAACTGATACTACTACAAATCCACAAATACTTACCATATGATGCACATATCATAATTGGATAGATGTTTTGCTATGTTCCTCAGTTGCCTCTCCTGTCCCCACAGGTCAAAACTGGGTTTGGACCAAGAGCCAGGAATGATTCACTTGGAGACCAGTGTTTCTGATAGACGTGAGTCATCATCACATCTAGGACATCTTATTTGAGGACTTTATTATAGGGATTCTTGGGCTCACACACAAGTGACATTTTATATCTGCTAAACAGCCTTTACAGCAGGGTTCCCCAACTGCCAGCCAACAGGGCAGACTTGCAGTCTACAAATGATTTGTTATTTTATTCCAGCCCCCGACTATCCGCTCAAGAAAAAAACTGCCTGAGGCTTAATCTAGTTGATGATCCCTGCTTTACAGGGTGCTGGCCTATGTTTACTCCAATGCTTCCCACAGTTGTGACAAGTTGGCTGGATGTCCTTTGGGTGGTGTACCATTCTTGATTAACACAGGAAACTGTTGAGCATGGAAAACTCAGCAGTGTTGCAGTTCTTGACACACTCAAACCGGTGCGCCTGGCACATACTGCCATACCCGTTCAAAGTCACTTTTGTCTTGCCTATTCACCCTCTGAATGGCACACATAAACAATCCATGTCTCAACTGTCTCAAGACTTAACCTGTCTCCTCCCCTTCATCTACACTGATTGAAGTGGATTGAACAAGTGACATCAATAAGGGATAATAGCTTTCACTTGGATTCACCTGGTCAGTTTATGTCATAGTAAGAGCAGGTGTTATTCTAGGACGGTACATTAGAACGCAAAAGGTGCCATTTCAAAATTGGGTAGTGCATCATCAGTTCCTCTCGTTATGTTAGTCATTGCATACCATAGAGAGCTATCCCATGTCAGCTAATGCTTTTTTATTTCGTTTTTTTTTGCTCATAGATATTGTTGTAACTTTTTTCTTACTCAAATATCACATGAATAAACATTAAACATAGCAAAATGTATAGAATTGCAAGAAGATTTGCTTTTAAATGACAATGTTCTTTGCACCCCATAACAAAATGTGTAGAATTGCAGGAAATAAGCTTTAAACTGCAAAATTCTCCCCACCAACAAAGAGGGGTGTGAACAGTTTGTGTCATGAACAGGGGTTGTGCCCATAGAGATAGACATGGCCCGTGCACACGCATGGGGAGGGGGGGTGCGGGATGTCCCCCACTCATGCTGCCAAACATACCCTCCTAAAACTGACCATCCTACCGATCCTCGACTTCGGTAATGTCATCTATAAAATAGCCTCCAACACTCTACTCAACAAACTGGATGAAGTCTATCACAGTGCCATCCGTTTTGTCACCAAAGCCCCATACACTACCCACCATTGCGACCTGTACGCTCTCGTTGGTTGGCCCTCGCTTCATACTCGTCGCCAAACCCACTGGCTACAGGTTCTACAAGTCTCTGCTAGGTAAAGCCCCGCCTTATCTCAGCTCACTGGTCACCATAGCAGCACCCACTCGTAGCACACGCTCCAGCAGGTATATCTCACTGGTCACCCCCAAAGCCAATTCCTCCTTTGGTCGTCTTTCCTTCCAGTTCTCTGCTGCCCATGACTGGAACGAATTGCAAAAATCTCTGAAGCTGGAGACTCACATCTCCCTCACTAGCTTTAAGCACCAGCTGTCAGAGCAGCTTACAGATCACTGCACCTGTACATAGCCCATCTGTAAACAGCCCATCTATCTACCTACCTCATCCCCATACGGGTATTTATTTATTTATTTATTTTGCTCCTCTGCACCCCAGTATCTCTACCTGCACATTCATCTTCTGCCGATCTACCATTCCAGTGTTTAATTGCCATATTGCAATTACTTCGCCACCATGGCCTATTTATTTCTGTAACTTACCTCATTTGCACTCACTGTATTTTGTTTTCTTTTTTTCTACTGTATTATTGACTGTATGTTTTGTTTATTCCATGTGTAACTCTGTGTTGTTGTATGTGTTGAACTGCTATGCTTTATCTTGGCCAGGTCGCAGTTGCAAATTAGAACTTGTTCTCAACTAGCCTACCTGGTTAAATAAAGGTGAAATAAATAAAAATTAAAATTAAATGCTGGAAGGGGGTGGGCCGAGTGAAAAGGTTTGTGAACTCCTGATGTAAGGGGTCGGACTGGACTCTTAAGTTGGACGGAGTGTTGAGAGCGTCTGTTCCTTAAGGGCTCCAGTGTTACTGTCTTGTCCCTGAGGAGAATGGCTCATTTGGCTGTAGCTAACACGCAGGGACACTCATTCCATCTCTGTTGATAGTGGAAATAGAAATTGGCTTCCCTGCTTTTCTGCTTTCTACTATCAATGCAATTAATGCTAGACTCAATAAAATAGTCCCGAAGCACTTATTTTCTCCTGTTACATTGTGTCAATTATTTACCGTCTGTTATAGGGTCCCAGTATATAACGTGTAAGCTGCAGAACTGCTCAGAGGCCAACAAAGGCAGGCCTTTCCCTGGATTTATCAGCCCTGATTCCCTGGTCGTTCAGGACCAGTATGTTTTCATTCAGGTGGGAATTTTGAATGTTTCTGTTATAATAAAAATTCTCTAAAACTGTTCATCTTAATGTACAGTAACCTTGTAGGTATTAATGACCATAAACCAAAAGAGAATGGTATAAAAACATACAACTAAGACTATTGCATAATTACTCTGTTAGCCCAATTTACAGTGATTCGTTGTAATAATTTTGCTCAAATGAAATAGAAATTGCTTGGTTTCTCTAGGTACCAATGGGTGGCCGGCCTGTCCATTATGTGTCTTACAAAAGAAATGCTTTCTTCCCAATGAAGCTACCTAAGTACATATTACCAAAGGTGGGTTGGAAATATTACGTTGAGTATTACTACTATCCTGTTATGAATCCAGTGAAAAACTGTTTTGATATTATAACACTTCTAAAAAATATATGTTCTTGCTTTTTCTGCTTTTCCAAGGCCAACTTTAATCAAATTAACATACAAATATTGAATAGAAAGTATATATAGACAGTATATTTAAACACATATTTCAATAATGTTTTAAAGCTTTCACAGAGGGATCCCAACACAGAACAGATGTACAAACACCATACTAACAGTAGAATAGTTGTACAGCTTCGTACAGAATTACCCCACTGTCACGTTCTGACCTTTATTTCCTGTGTTTTGTATTTAGTTAGTATGGTCAGGGCGTGAGTTGGGTGGGCAGTCTATGTTTGATTTTCTATGATTTGGGGTTTTCTATGTTTCGGCCTAGTATGGTTCTCAATAAGAGGCAGGTGTCATTAGTTGTCTCTGATTGAGAATCATACTTAGGTAGCCTGGGTGTCACTGTGTGTTTGTGGGTGATTGTTCCTGTCTTTGTGTTTTGCACCAGATAGGACTGTTTAGGGTTTCACACGTTTCTTGTTTTGTTGTATCAGTTGTTCATGTGTAAGTTTACATATTAAATGAACCATGGACACTTACCACGCCGCATATTGGTCCTCTGATCCTTTTCGCCTCTCCTCTTCGGAAGAAGAGGAGGAAATCCCTTACACCCACTGGATACAGACATCAGTTCAACGTCTAGTTGTGACTAACATTTTATTGAGTTGTCAGTTAACACGAATTCAATGTGTAATCAAAAGAAATGTGAACCATGTCATTAGATTGAGGTTAAAAAAATAAAGACGAACATTCCCCAAATGTATTTACTTAAATTACTTTTTGAAAATCCAGTCAGTTTTCCACATTGATTCAACAGCGTCACGTTGATTTATTTTTTAGGACATGGAAACGTTGATTCAACCAGTTTGTGCCCAGTGGTACCACTGCAGCCCTGAAACTAAATAAAGTTTTGTATTGGATTATATTGTATGACATAGTGTCCTAACTCATAATTCCTTAACCAGGACTTGCAGATAATCAGCACAGATGATAACCAGGTGGTAGCAGCAGTGCAGGACTGGCACCAGAATGACTCCTACAACCTGTACATGTCAGAGGCCCGAGGACTCTTCTTCACTCTGGCCCTGGAGAACATAGTGAGCAGTGGGGGACCAGAGGGCAACATCATGATAGACCTCTATGAGGTATGTAGCAATGGCTTAGTTAGACTGCCATCCCTGTTTGTATGCACACTACCACTTCTTCCAAGAGGTCTCAACCTTTATGGCACAGATGGTATTGGAGTGTACTTACCCTGTAAGAGCTGGAGGTATTGTTGAAGCTCTGATCCTGGCTGTTCCCCCTCATTTCCTACGTTCCTACGTTATGAACTTAAGCAAACACATACAGTACATTAGTCAGAAACCTGGATTAGCATCTATTCACTCATACAGTATCAGATCCTTATGATCTGTATTTATGAAGTATAGAGGTTTGTTAGCCATTAACTAGCACGTCCATGTGTAATAATGATATAACTTTATAAGTTACTGTATGTAGCATTCGTAAATTAGCAAAGTTGGCAGGTCTACACACATTAATTCATTATTCACTTCTATTATATCAATCTTAATGACTGTAGAACATGCACCAGAGGTGGCTCCACAGGTCCCATAATGTTGTGAGGAAAAAATATTATAGGGCCCATAGTTTGTCCTTATCTGATAACCAAACCAATTGAAATTCCAGACTTTATACTTTATGACGTGATTCATCTGTTGTTAAAAGTTATAATATGAGCTATGATGGGACCAGAGTTTTTCTAGTCAAGTCACATGGTTTTAAAAAAAACTGGAAAAACTCCTGGCCTTGGGGAGGATGAAAGCCTGTCAAACTGCAGAAACCTTGTACTTGTTCAAATTAATTATATTTAAAAAAGGACTAGGGGGGTTTCCTATACACAGAGACAGAGAAATGAACAATTGGATAAAACTCGTAGTGCTGAGGTTTGCATTGTGTAGTCCTGCCCTGTCAGCGATTGTGTTTATTGAATATTTTGGATTGAAAAAGTATCGGTAGCCTACTCAGCACAAGTTCGAATATCAACACATTTTTTTCCCATTCACATTTTTTTCACAAACAAATGGTATTTCTTTACTATTTAAATTACTATTTAGATACAGAATAGCGTTGCGATGAATATCTGCTGTTTTACGGGCCCCTGAACATTTCTGCTATTTTTTGCACTGAAACACATTTTACATGATGTTTCCACCATGACCGAAAAGAGGTTCTGGACATCAGAACAGCAATCACTAACCTCAATTTGGAGGAAGATTTCTACTTCAACGAGTCCCCGGCACGGAACCTACTGCTCACCCCAGACCAGGTCCTAATCTCAGAGACTCAGAAAAGGAAGAGACGATGTAAGAGTGGCAGACGTGCGGGCTCCCTGATGAAACTACGACAGCGAATAATTAATTTGCCTCTACCCTCTGTTCTATTGGCGAACGTACAATCACTGGAGAAAAAATTGGATGAGCTCCATTCAAGACTAGCCTGTTAACGGGACCTGAAGAACTGTAATATCCTATGTTCCCCTGGGTCGTGGCTGAACAAGAGCATGGATAATATACATCTAGCTGGTTTTTCCATACTTTTCCATTTGGCAGGATCGAACGGCAGCCCCGGGTAAGTTCAATTGGGGAGCTGGGTGTTTCTTTGTTAACATCATCTGGTGTGAGATCTCTAATATTAA
The DNA here is from genome assembly GCF_018296145.1 of Oncorhynchus tshawytscha. Taxonomy (NCBI): domain Eukaryota; kingdom Metazoa; phylum Chordata; class Actinopteri; order Salmoniformes; family Salmonidae; genus Oncorhynchus; species Oncorhynchus tshawytscha. The sequence goes on along the minus strand of NC_056429.1, from coordinate 62,432,481 downwards.
GTCTCACGGTTCTGCTCGCCTGTGTGAAAATACCTAATGATAAACTTTAGGTTAATAAATAATACTATTTACCAAGAGAGTTTTCATCTATATATTTAATCGCTGTCTATTTACCACCACAATCACCGGGCTGATTACCAACAACGAGGATATGCCCTACAGGGAGAAGATATGAATTCTGATGACGTGGTGAGAGGTAAACAACCTCTGCCTCAATGCCAGCAAAACAAAGAAGCTGATTGTGGACTTGAGGAAACAGGCATCTATGGTCAAAAGCTTCAAGTTCCTCTTCATTCACGTTTCTGAGGAGCTGAAATGGTCAAACCACACAGACACTGTGGTGAAGAAGGCACGACAGCAACTCTTTAACTTTAGGATGCTGAAGAAATTCGGGCTGTCCCTGAGGGCCCTCACAGTGTTCCACAGCCCCCATCATTGAGATTATACACTACTGGTCAAAAGTTTTAGAACACCTACTCATTCAAGGGTTTTTAATAGTTTTTTACTATTTTCTACATTGTAAAATAGCAGTGAAGACATCAAAACTATGAAATAGCACATATGGAATCATGTAGTAACCAAAAAAAGAGTTAAACAAATTAAAACATTTTATATTTGAGATTCTTCAAATAGCCACCCGTTGCCTTGAAGACAGCTATGCACACTCAGGTAGTCACCGGGAATGCATCTCAATTAACAGATGTGCCTTCTTAAAAGATAATGTGTGAAATGTATTTCCTTCTTAATGCGTATGAGCCAATCAGTTGTGCTGTGACAGAGGGGGGTATACGGAAGATAGCCCTATTTGGTTAAAGACCAAGTCCATATTAGGGCAATAACAGCTCGAATAAGGAAAGAGAAAAAACAGTCCGTCATTACTTTAAGACATGATGGTCAATCAATATGGAAAATTTCAAGAACTTTGAAAGTTTCTTCAAGTGCTATCGCAAAAACCATCAAGCGCTATGATGAAACTAGCTCTCATGAGGACAGCCACATTAATGGAAGACCCAGAGTTACCTCAGCTGCAGAAGATATGTTCATTAGAGTTACCAGCCTCAGAAGTTGCATCTCAAATAAATGCTTCACATAGTTCAAACACATGTGAATCAGGCCTTCATGGTCGAATTGCAGCAAAGAAACCACTACTAAAGGACACAAATAATAAGAACAGACTTGCTTGCCAAGAAACACCAGCAATGGACATTAGACCGGTGGACATTTGTCCTTTGGGCTGATGAGTCCAAATTGGAGATGATTGGTTCCAACTGCTGTGTCTTTGTGAGATGCAGAGTAGGTGAATGGATGTGAAGCATCGAGGAATAGGTGTGATGGTGTGAGGGTGCTTTGCTGGTGACACAGTCTGTGATTTATTTAGAATTCAAGGCACGCTTAACCAGCATGGCTACCACAGCAGTCTGCAATGATATACGATCCGATCTGGTTTGGGCTTAGTGGGACTATCATTTGTTTTTCAACAGGGCAATGACCCAACACACCTCCAGGCTGTGTAAGGGCTATTTTACCAAGAAGGAGAGTGATAGAGTGCTGCATCAGATCATCTGGCCTCCACAATCCCCTGACCTAAATCAAATAGAGATGCCTTGGGATGAGTCGGACTGTAGGGTGAAGGAAAGTAGCCAACAAGTGCTCAGCATATGTGGGAACATTCCAGGTGAAGCTGGTTGAGAGAATGCCAAGAGTGTGCAAAGCTGTCATCGAGGCAAAGGGTGGCTATTTGAAGAATCTCAAATCTCTGATTTGTTAAACACTTTTTTAGTTACTACATGATTCCATATGTGTTATTTCATAGTTTTGATGTCTTCACTATTATTCTACATTGTCGAAAATAGTAAAAAATAAAGAAAACCCTTGAATGAGTTGGTACTCTAAAACTTTTGACCGGTAGTGTACGTTTGGGCTGCATCCCAGCCTGATACGGCAACTCCACCGTCGCAGACCGCAAGACGCTACAGAGGGTGGTACTCTCAGCCGAACCCACGATTAGGTGCACATTGCTTACCCTCCAGGACACTTACAGCACCAGGTGTCACAGGAAGTCCAAAAAGATCATCAGGGACCCCAGCCCCCAAGTCATGGCTTGTTCTCCCCGTTTCCATCACTCAAATGCAGACAGTATAGGGGCATCATGGCAAAAACTGGCCAAATGCTTCTATCCCCAGACCACCACTAGTCTGCAACGTTCTCCAAAATAGTGTTCTCTGTCATAAATGCTATTATGTACAGAATACTTCACTTTCACCTCAAAACTAGGGCTTCAGCTTTACTTATGTTTGAATAATTTACAGTTGTAGCTTTTGCCCCTAATTTTTTTTCATGTCTGTTTCTCAATGTTCCTAGGTAGCAGGGATAAAAGGGGTGTTCTTGTCAAATAAAGTTGTTGAGGGCCAAGTGAAAACGTTTATCACTTACAATAAGGGGCGAGACTGGCATCTTCTACAGGCTCCAACCACTGATCTGAAGGGAACCAGACTCTCCTGTGTACAGGTGAGTCTGCTTTTGAAAGTGGCCAATATCTGAAAACCTATAACTGTTTTTGTCTATAAACCACATTATGTTTTTTTTCTTTTGTTGATTTTCAGCCCTACTGTTCATTACACCTGCATCTCCATGTGTCTGACAACCCGTACACGTCTGGAAACATAGTCAGTAAGGAATCAGCTCCAGGAATTATAGTAGCATCAGGTAGGCACTATTTGAAATGTTTAGCTGTGTCTTTTGTTTATTTTTACCCTCATTAGCAATTACCACAGGGACCTCCGCTCTCCTTAATTATGGCTGCAGGGGAAGTATTGAGTATCTTGGATGAAAGGTGCCCAAAGTAAACAGCCCGCTCCTCAGTCATGGTTGCTAATATTTGCCTATTATTATTGGATAGAAAACACTCTGAAGTTTCTAAAACTGTTTGAATTATGTCTGTGAGTATAACAGAACTCATATAGCAGGCAAAAACCTGAGAAATTCCACTTCCTGTTTGGATTCTTTCTGGGGGTGGCAGATTTTCAACCAAGCTCTCATTGAAATTACAGCAAGATATGGATGAGTTTTCACTTCCTACACCTTCCACTAGATGTCAACAGTCAATAGAACGTTGTCTGATGACTCTAATTTGAAGTGGGGTCGAATGAGACAGGAAATAGTCACCACTGCCATGAGTTGACCATGCTTTCAGCATGCGCATTCACACGGGAAGGACCTGCGTTCCACCGCTCATCTGAAGTCATTCTAATTCTCCGGTTGGGGAACGTTATTCAAGATATATGTAAACAACATTCTAAAGATTGATTCAGTACATCGTTTGACATGTTTCTACTGACTGTTATGGAACATTTGGACATTTCGTCACGTTATAGTGGACGTGCTTTGTGACTTTGGAATTGTTTACCAAATGCGCTAACCAAAGTAGCTAATTGGACATAAATAACGGACATTTTCGAACAAATCAAGCATTTATTGTGGACCTGGGATTCCTAGGACTGCATTTTGATGAAGTTCATCAAAGGTAAGGAAACATTTATCATGTATTTTCTGGTTTCTGTTGACTCCAACATGGTGGCTAATTTGGCTTTTGTTCTCAGCTCCGTCTCAGATTATTGCATGGGTTGCTTTTTCTTTAATGTTTAAAAAAAATCTGACACAGCGGTTGCATTAAGGAGAGGTGTATCTATAATTCCATGTGTATAACTTGTATTATCATCTACATTTATGATGAGTATTTCTGTTGAAACGATGTGGCTATGCAAAACCACTTGTTGTTTTTGGAACTAGTGAATGTAATGCGCCAATGTAAACTCAGATTTTTTAAATATAAATATGAACTTTATCAAACAAAACATGCATGCATTGTGTAACATGAAGTCCTATGAGTGTCATCTGATGATGATAATTAAAGGTGAGTGATTAATTTTATCTCTATTTCTGCTTTTTGTGACAGCAATATTTCGCTGGAAAATGGCTGTGCTTATTGTGGTTTGGTGGAGACCTAACATAATCATTTGTTGTGCTTTCGCTGAAAAGCCTATTTGAAATCGGACACTTTGGTGGGATTAGCAACATGATTAACTTTAAAATGACATGAGACACATGTATGTTTGAGGAATTGCAATTATGATATTTCTGTGGTTTGAATTTGGCACCCTCTATTTTCACTGGTAGTTGTCATATCGATCCCGGTAGCGGGATTGCAGCCATAAAAGGTTTTAAGGTTCACAATTTGCAGTGGTTGCTCAACTCTTACACTGCTCTTTTTCCACCCTTAAAGACCCCTTTCGTCTTTAACTCTGTTCCCCAAGTAAATGGTGGGATTCTGGCTTAAAACATTTTAGTCAGCTCCGTTTGATCTGTAAATTTGATCTGTGAATCTGCCAGATGTTTGGCAAAAGCAGATACAGAAGAAAGAGTTTGAATATCTGAATCTCTATTTTTGGCTGAGTAAATACTCCCTTTATATAGGAGAGCTGTAGCCTGTGGCAGAATATTTTCATCTGTATTTTTATTTCATTGTGCATGAAATATATTTTAATGTGGGTTAAGAAGGCATATAATGAAAGTGTTTACACTATAACTATGCTCTGCTTTTTACATCTAGGTACCATTGGGCCTGAGCTTACCGCCTATAATGTCAGCATTTTCATGACCTCAGATGCTGGCAACACTTGGAGAGAGGTACTGTGACTGAAAGAGAAAGGTGCCACTGAAATGTGACACAAATTCAAAACAACACGTAGAAGAAAAGATCATTCTGCTTATAATTTGGAGGGAGCAAACTCTGGATGCATAATACAGGATATTGTTTGCATTACCGATTTTTTTTTTTTTTCCATAGAACTTCTTAGGAGCTGATAATATTTGATGTTTTAAAAATAAAATGTAATATGTGGCTGTGTTACATGATGTAGAAGAATAGCAGTAGCCTACAGTGATACAAATCCATCACTCATCAAAAGTATACATGAACGGTATGCACATCTCTGACCTTTGAAAATGTGATGAAATCCTGTCCTGTTTGTAGGTATTTGAGGAGGAGTATAGTGTCCTCTTTCTTAACCAGGGTGGTGCCCTAGTGGCCATTCGACACACACCTCTCCCCATCAGACATATCTGGTATTTCGTCCTTTAACATTCAACTTCCGTGCATACTGTTACAGTATCAACATTGAATTATATTTGTCTATAAATGTTTTATGGACTGCATTATGTAAGCACTGAACGTCCACCTAATGTTAGCGTTACAGTACAATCTATTCTATGCATGGTGAGGGTTCCACATGAGCCATGTATGAGAGCCAACATGTTGTTTCTTCATCCAGGCTGAGTTTTGATGAGGGAAAACGCTGGAACAAATACAGCTTCAGCCCCTCTCCTCTCTATGTAGATGGGGTCTTAGGAGAGCCAGGGGAAGACACCCTCATCATGACGTAAGAATCAAAACAAACACTCTATGGTTAATAGTATGCATTTTGCAATGCGTTGAAAGTTTAATGGACGTTTTGAAAAGAAAGAGTTTGTTTCGAACACAGTGAAAAACATGTACTCGCTGTCAGAAGTTAGACACTTTTTATTTATTTTCCCTTTTTACTCTTCTGAGTCATTGTACAAATCCCTTGTGGTTAGCTCAGGCAGCTTTTCATCTCCCACTTGTATGATTAAAAGGTATTTTACTTAATACATTTTAGCTAGCGACCCTTTTTTTCAGACATTTTTCACCATCCTTTACTTTTTGTATTTGCAGAATATTTGGCCATTTCAGCCATCGTTCTGAGTGGCAGCTTGTCAAAATAGACTTCAAGGCCATCTTTAACAGAAGGTGTAACACAGACGACTATCAGACCTGGCAGTTACACAATGATGTAAGAGCAACCACTTTGATACATTTGTAATGGATTTGGGCACTTTATTTCAATGGAATACAGCATGAAGAGAGATGTCCTACCACACCCATTTTCTATCTCAAATTTGTCTCAAAATTCTGGATACTTTCTATGTACTTTCTATGTATTCACTTTCAGAACAAATTAGCAATTATACACATTTTAATGTACTTTAAAAAACTATATATTAAAAGAACTTCATCACTCAGAGGCTTTTCTTTGAAACTGTTACATCGTATCACGCCTCGGGATAGGACCCAGATGCAGACACAGGAGGCGGATAGTACAGTTCTCAGATATTTATTGTAAACACGGGGCAGGCAAAGAGCAGGTCAAGGACAGGCAGGGGTTCATAATCAGGCCAGAGTCAGGCAGGTACAGGACGGCAGGCAGGCTCGCGGTCAGGGCAGGCAACGGTTCGTAATTAGGTCAGAGTCAGGCAGGTGCAGGACGGCAGGCAGGCTCGGGGTCAGGGCAGGCAGAATAGTCAGAACCAGAAAACCTAGGAAACTAAACTTGAGAAAAAGGAAGACGGGAAAGCACGCTGGTAAGACCTGACAGACAAGACAAACTGGCATCAGACAAACAGAGAACAAAGGTATAAATACACAGGGGATAATGGGAACACCTGTAGGGGATGGAGACATGCACAAAGACAGGTGAAACAGATCAGGGTGTGACACATCCAAAAATAAAGTAAATTCTGAAATGTTGTATTTAATTATTTCAAATAATACATTATTTCTCACAGGGTAAAGTCTGCATTATGGGAGTGAAGAGAATCTTTCATAATCTGAAGCCCGACACCAGATGTGTCAAAACCAGAGATCAGTACATCTCCCAGATGTCAGACTCCTGTCCATGCACCGAGGCTGACTTTGAGTGGTGAGGAGACTACTGGCTGCAACTGTCGATAATATATAACATTCAATTCAATTCCATACAGTCTATATTAATCCTTTCAGTGGCAATTTAAGAAGGCATCATTGGAGCACAATAACACGATGACATGCTGTTTATAATTGTATTCATATAATTATTGACACTAACTACCCTAGACACAGTTAAAAGTAGTTTTGGAGATGAGATCAAGAAGGCAGGTAGACATCTCTATCTCCATTGTGAAGTAGAAGTTTCACAACCTTCAGCATACATTTCTGTGATCGGTTGGGTCTGTCCAGGTACATCTTTAACCATGTTTATACCTGGTTCTAACATGCACCCTGATTTTGTCCACATTTTGATTCCAACACCGTTGTTCATCCTTTATCCACTCAATGATCTGTCTTGTGTTCAACTTCTTTAACTCTTGGCAAGTTAAGATAGTGTTATTTGTCATCACAGTGATGAAAGTATGGCTAGGGTTTGGAAGGGGCCTTAGATTGAGCAGGCTCCTAGGAGCTTACATATTCACTGGTGATGAGGATTGAAGTGGACCTCTCCTTTAGTCTAGTGGAGGCACATATGTGACATTGCTAGAAGGCCACATATCTGCTTGATAAGCATTTCGCTACACTACAAGCATTTCGCTACCCTCGCATTAACATCTGCTAACCATGTGTATGTGACAAGCTAGGCTGTCAAGTCAGGTAAGGTCAAAACAGTACTTCACAAATTTATCGCAGTAGTCCTGTGCCATCTTGCTCAAGAGCCAGTCGGCATTGGAATCTACAGTGGTTCCTCCTTTAATTAAAAGTTGCGTCATACTGCAGCACACCTTGCGTGCTGCCGCAGCATTCTGTGGCACGTCATTTAATTCTCAGCCATTTTTTCTGTTACTGCAAGTTACTGCTAGTTTGATCACCAGAGGGCATCTTTGAAAAGCATTTGATAGTATTTCATATTGCCATTACCAGAGCATTTAAAACCTTTTTTGTAATAACATAGTATATGGGATTGATTTTAAGAAATTTGGTTTAATTCATTTGATTAATATTATGGTGCTTCTATTCAGAGAAAAATGAAAAAACAAATCCTTTGTAGCAAAGATACACCCCTCTCAACTTACATGACGAACCACAGATCTTAGGAACTCTTCACAAAGGGCCTTTTACTTGAGAAAGGAGTATCCCTTAGCCAGATTGCATTCGCTATAAATTATCGCTCAGTTTGGTCTCTAAAACGAGGTTCTAATCTCGTTCCTGGTACTTCATAGTACCAAAACATTACCTCATCCAAGGCATAACTCAGTTGTCAACTCTATATACTCCCAAGTCAAGTAAACCCCCTCTTGACCCCACTCATGGATAAGCTCACTGAGGGGAGTGACTTGCGCACAGACATTGTAATTGCGCACAGACAAGTAATTTGTTCACCCTTAATCAATCCATCCTTCACATGGTTTAACAGATACATTCACATATGAAGACAATGTTCCATCCTGTCCTCTTCCCTTTCTGATATTCTGCATAGCACCAGAGACATGTAAAAGACAAGCCTGTCCTCTCCCCTCTCTGGGCCCCAAATGTCTGAGCCCCAGCTTCGAAAAAAGTGCAACTGCCAACACTATAGTCCAAAAGGATACATTCTAATGACAAGTATCTCACATAAGCATATTATATAAATAAAATATATTATTTATCTATGTTACCCAACTAATTCTGATTCATCCGCCACATTAGACAACTTTGTTCCAATATTTCTGTAAATAAGTGATATTTATTCCCATAGTAATTCATTATGGATCCCATAACTAAATCAACATCTGCATTTTGAAAGAGTATTTTTTAATAATTATTTTATTAACGAAATGTGTTTATTTGTTTATTAGGCTACTGTGCAGTCTACAATACATACTGTAGTAAACATGGAAAAGTGCCTAATTCCTTACATAAGGGAGAGCAGGCCATGTCTGTACTACAGAATGCAGGGCACGTGGGAGATGGTGTTATTTCATAGTTGTGATGTCTTCACTAAGATTCTACAATGTAGAAAATAGTTTTTTTAATTACATCCTGGAATGAGTAGGTGTGTCCAAACTTTTGACTGGTACTTGCTTAATTAATTTAATTAATATTATGGTGTTTCTATTCCATGAAAAATGAAAAACCCTCTGGGTTTCTGTTAGAATGGAACAGAAAATATGGCGCTCTACAACGTGACGGTTGGCAGTACAATACTGGGCTATTTAACCAAAGAATCCCTGTGTCGTGCAGACAAAAGACCGGGGTTCAATCCCCCGATGGGGAGGAAGGAGTAGGCTGTGTTTGTTCTTAACTGATTCCATATGTGTTATTTCATAGTTGTGATGTCTTTACTATTATTCTACAATGTAGAAAATAGTAAAAAATATAGAAGAATCCTGGAATGAGTAGGTATGTCCAAACTTTTGAATGGTACTTTCTTAATTAATTTGATTAATATTATAGTGTTTCTATTCCATGAAAAATGCAAAACCCTCTGGGTTTCTGTTAGGATGGAATGGAAAATATGGGGCTGTATAATCTATTGGTTGGCAGTACAGTACTGAGCTATTTAGCTAAAGAATCCCTGTGTCGTGCGGACGGGAGAATGACAGGAATAATCAAGTCAATAAACATTGGGTAGTTAGATAGCCTATAGTTAATATACTGTTAAGTTTGATGTATAACTACTAACGTTAGGTAGATAGCTAACATACCGGTACATACTGCAGTAATGATATGCTATGTGGTTCGTAAGGACAGCATAGATACCAAATTGTCAGCCAACATAACGTGTAAGGTAACTCATTTGAAATGTCATTACTTTATTACATAGAGTGCATCCTCGCGGTAGCTTGCTACTCAATCGACTCTGCGGCTTGAGCATGCTTTTGGTGCACTGTCAGTAACGTTGTAACGCTCGTTGATGGTGGAAGGAAGAGTGGACCAAAGCGCAGCGTGGAAAGTGTTCATGATATTTATTTTCAAGATACACTCAAACAAAAATAACAAATAAAAAAAAAACGACAGCTGCCTCTGATTGGGAACCATACTCAGCCAAAAACACTCCCTGCTTGTTTCATTTGAACTCGTGCACAATTATCAGTTTATTATTTGGTTTATATTGCCCATTCATTGTCAGTTAGAGACAGTAGTGCATTGGGACCCAAAAGCATTATCAGTGCTCAAACTCCCGCTTGGTTATTGTCAAATCAAATAGTTTTTTTCTGAAAGCAACTTTTTTATTTTCAATAAAAGTAATTGTTATGAAAGCAAAAACAAGGCTTGAAAGGAGAAAAAATGTTTCGCAATCAAATATTTTGTAATAGAGCTCAGAACTTTATGCATTTTATTCCCCCAAAATATTTAGAGAACAAAACATGTATTGTAAAACAAAATTTAATTTCGTTATCAACCACCCTACATTTTGGCCATTTTTTTTAGAGTCAGTTTGGCTACAACCAATACTGTTCAGCCTTATATAGCAGACACCTACGAAGAAGGACTGTGTAATGATGGCATCTCAGGTTAGCAGCACTGGGCGTTCTTCTGTCCAGCTTTTACATAGCTAGTAGTTAGCTCCTATGATTCAGTGTCGGTTCATAACATTCTACTATATTACATAGAAACATACCGTAGAATGATAAATCATGCTATTATTTTTCTCAACCTAACAAAAAGCATTTAGCTATGAATGCCTGTTCTAGCCATTTTCAGTTTAATTAATCTAACTTTCTTTCATGGCAACTCAAAAGCAGGCAATATCCTATTTGTTTTATAGTCGATAATAATCATATTTCATGACAGTGTAACGGATAGCTTTTTTACAGAAGGATGAAAGAACATAATATGTCTATCAGGGAATGCAATTCTGATATGTCAGATGAAGAGTTAGACCAGAAAGTCAGTGCCATTAAGGCAAGGATGGCCCATGTGGTCTTTAGAATGGTCAAAGGAAGTCTCAGAGCAATGGGCCATCGTGTACAATGGCGAAGAGTTCGGGAGTCTTTGCAGCATGTAGGTGGTGCAGGTATCATTGCCAGAATGATCCAGCTTTGTTGCATTGCTCGGCAAAAATACTCTGTTCCTGCACACCTGTCTCTCGTCCACATTGATACAAATCAAAAATTGGGTACTAAGGTACTAAGATGTATAATGTCTCCATCAAATCTAAGAAGTTATTTTAACTTTTTGGAGTTGTTCTTCATCAACTGGTAATTCATAAATAATGAAGCAGGTTAATAGGGTAAACATTTCACTTTTAATTCCAATGCTTTTTTTCAAGATATAACAGGTAAGTATATTATTTTGTATACATATTGCATATTTCCCATCACCTAATGAACAACCACAATACCAGTCTGGTGTTAAGCTTTCTGTGCTGTATTGACATATCCTGAATATGACATCTGCTGCTTTAGATTGAACAGTCATATCTCAGTTATTGTTTTCATATCTACATAGAATAAGCTATTTTCTTTACTTTCAGAGAGTGAGCTGATCAAGGGGTCAAACATGTAGATATTGCCAGATGTTCACTGTCCGAGGAACAGGCTGTGGAAGCTTTATTGCTGGCAAAAGTGTCCATAACCAGAGGTATTTAAACTGTTCTTTGTTCTTTTTCTCTCTTCCTCGCTGCCTGTCGTGTTGTACATGGAACCTGTTTCACATGCACAGTTTGGAGGAAGAAGGATACACTGTCGAATTCTATCCACCTCTTCTGTGTGGGATATGTGTCCCTACCTCATCTGTGGGCAGATCTGCAGCATTTCACAGAGATCTGGAATAATCACCCTTTAAGTACAGAGCTGAACCTGACACCTCACCAGCTGTGGCATATCAGAATGCACATTTTTGTTTTTGCCTTATCATTACACAGATGATTCAAATGATCAAGTCATCATCAAGCTTCAAGTGGTATTTATGTCTAATAATGACATTATCTTCTATTTTTCAGCATAAAGTACTCTTTGGCCACTTAGTGTGGACACCAGATGAGACCACACACACACGATAACAGTCTCTCTCCTTCACTTCATCCCTCTCCCCCTTCTCCCTAAATCCTCTAGGTTATATTAGCTGTGTTGGTGAACCCCTCCCGCATCTGAACTGGCTGACACAGAGGGCACAGAATGATCATAAGTGAGAGGTCAGGTCAACAGGAAGTATGATTATTACATTGAAATACAGAGATAGAGATGTAGTAGTCCCAGAGTTATTGATCCAAGGTCAGTTTTGCATTTCACCTCCTGATGATTATGATGACTGACCGTGTTAGAATAAAAAAAACAAAGCTTAATCATGCTCTCTTTCTATCCATCGGTCTCTTGTCTGCAGGTATGTTTTGATGTGAGAGAGGAAGCCAGTCCTGTCATCGCCACCTCACCTGCTCTTAAGATAACCTTCAGGTCAACTGGGGGCCCAAGGCTAGTTAGGAGACACCGCTAGAGACACTGTAATTGTGATAAACTGAGAGAATATTAGGGTAGCAATGTAATTTGTTAATCATATGCTGTCTGCCTCTGTTCTTACCTCTTTCCCTTTCTGTCTTCTACCTCTCTCCCCACCTCATCTTTCTCCTCATTTTATAATGCACACCATATGTGCATTGAAGTACAGATTGAACTTGTATTTATAATATAATATTACAATGATCATAATTATAACACCTGTATAATGAACTTCTTTCAATAAAGCGTTTCACATTCTCCACTGGTTGAAATTAAGTATCTCATTGAAATGCTATCCTGCGTCTTCAGATGAATGCAGATGAAGGGAGTTAGATATGTATTGTTTATTTTCTGTATATATGAATTACAAATCAGCCTTTACTTAAATCATGTTTCTAGTCTGTTGCATAGTTACAATGTGTAATCATTGATTTCCCAGGAGCAGGAGTAGTAAACACTTTTGAAGTGTATAATTGTAATACATACTGTACATGCAGACACAGCATCATTCAAAGAATGGAGATTGATACACCTGGTATTGGATATGACTGAAAAAGAATGTCTCATAGAGTCATATCTGAACCACACCTTTATTGGCCAAGGAAGAGTACATGATCAGTGAATATATTCAATGTACAGGCTACAATATGGGGGGGATCTCATACATGGTAATAACTGCAGTACATGTTTATAGGACTTGCATCCTTGGCACAATATTTTTATCCTTCACTACACAATAAGCAAGTAAATAGCTAGCTATGTTACTTCAGCTGCATTGCACGGCAAGGCAAGCATACACAATTGTACATTCAATTTGCAGTAAATGCTTAATCTAGCTAGATTCTTTACATCCACGGTTTCCCAAGACGACAGCCTGGTTTTCTCAGGAGTCCCTAAAACATTAAACAACACGAATTACAATGTCATACTGTACTCATATCATAACACCAGCTAGCTAGCTGACTAATGTTAGCTAGTCAGTTAACTTGCTAAATTGCGATTTTCGTAAATTAACGTTATGACAAAAAATGTGCACAATCCACATTAACATATTCCTCTCAATTGTAAATGTTTAGCTTGACTCGTTATGACGTTATAACTACTTACATCTGCTTCCCCGTAATGTTTTGTCAGCCATCTTTGTTGAAGAAAGCTCCAGGGACGGGTGGCACGCATAAAAGTCGTCATTGGAACCACTCGATATGATTGGTTATATAAAGACCTTGGGACCCAAATGCATAATGAGAGCTCTAACTACCCCTTGTGGTGATCTGGAGTAATGACACTGTGACGCTAGGTATCTCTAACTCCCGCGGTGTACACTCAACTTTTAAAGGAGGAACCACAGTACATCTGAGCCTGTAGCCGTTCTGCCCCTCAAGGGTTCTAAGCATGTTTACCAGTGTGTAGATAGACAGTGCGAAGGCACTGGAGGCTTCTGTGTCTCCAAACTCGACAGTGGGTTCAGAATGGTGCCTATCTCACATTGGACGAGTTGGTTAACATAAATGTGAGTGGTTACAGGATCAGGCGTTTGACACTAATTCCTACTTCACAGTAGGGCTGTTCGAAAATGTATTTTTTATTTTTTATTAGAAAGGCTTTCTTGAACATGAACGTTCATGTGCCTTAAAGAGTGACTGCCCTTAAAAAGCAGCTAATCCTTTTGAAAATGGCCTATGATATAAGTCAAAAACACTTATTTGAGTGTCAAAATTTACTACAAAGTTTTAAATAGGATCATTTTGGTCATAAACTCAGTCTGGTCTAAAAAAGAGATTGCAACCTCAGTGCATCACAACGAGTAAAGGAAGGTTGGGAATGGATTACAATTATGTAAACAAATCATGTCCCCTTTTGCCAATTCCACATGCAAATCGCCCCTCCTCCCACTTCGCTTCCCTTCATTGAGGGGGTTTGATTCATCTGTCCCTGGCACCCTGTTAGGCATGTTTTGCTTGCATTTGGTTTGGAACTGGGCTGCCTTCCAAGCGTGAGCCAGATGCCCCGTTCAAAGCCGATGACGGAGTCGGCTCAAATCAAAAGTAATGTAATTAGCACGTGTTGTAATAAGTGGGAATGTGTTTTCACATGCAAACGTGATTGCTTTTGATAACAACGCTTTATCTTGCCTTCCAAATGAAAACTAGTTCAAACATATGGACTGAAGAAAAATATAAACGCAACATGCAGAAGTGTCAAAGATTTGACTGAGTTACAGTTCAGGATATCAGTTAATTTATATGAATTAATTTGGCCCAAGTCTATGGAGTTCACATGACTGGGAATACAGGCAAGCATCGGTTACAGATACCTTTAAAACAAGTAGGGGCGTGGATCAGAAAACCAGTCAGTATCTGGTGTGACCACCACTTGCCTCATGCAGCGCGACACATCTCCTTCGCATAGAGTTGATCTGGCTGTTGATTGTGGCCTGTGGAATGTTGTCCCACTCCTCTTCAATGGCTGTGTGAAGTTGCTGGATATTGGCGGGAAAGGGAACACTCGATCCAGAGCATACCAAACATGTATGCAGACCATGGAAGAACTGGGACATTATCAGCTTCCGGGAACTGTGTACAGATCCTTGCGACATAGGACCGTGCATTAACATGAGTTGATGGAGGCGGATGAATGGAATGACAGTGGGCCTCAGGATCTCATCACGGTATCTCTGTGCATTCAAATTGCCATCGATAAAATGCAATTGTACTCTTTGTCTTTAGCTTAACGCCTGCCCATACCATAACCCAATCGCCACCATGGGGCACTCTGTCCACAATGTTGAAATCAGCAAACCGCACACCCACAAAACGCCATACACCGCTGTCTGCCATCTAACCGGTACAGTTGAAACTGGGATACATCTGTTAAGAGCACATTTCTCCAGCGTGCCAGTGACCATCAAAGTTGTGCATTTGCCCACTTTACTCGGTTATGATGACGAACTGCAGTCAGGCCAAGACCCTGTTGACGACGACGAGCATGCAGATGAGCTTCCTGAAGGGGTTTCTGACAGTTTGTGCAGAATTTCTTCGGTTGTGCAAACCCATAGTTTCATAAGCTTGACTTCATCCACATTTTGTTACGTTACAGCCTTATTCTAAAATTGATTCAATTGTTTTCTTTCCTCCATCACTCTACACATAAAACCCTACGATGACAAAGCAAAAACAGATTTTTAGACAATTTTGCAAATGTATAACATTTTTAAAACTGAAATATCACATTTACATAAGTATTCAGACCCTTTACTCAGTACTTTGTTGAAGCACCTTTGGCAGCGATTACAGCCTCGAGTCTTCTTGGATATGACACTACAAGCTTGGCAGACCTGTATTTGGGGAGTTTCTCCCATTCTTCTCTGCAGAGCCTCTCATGCTCTGTCAGGTTGGATGTGTAGCGTAGCTGCACAGCTATTTTCAGGTCTCTCCAGAGATGTTCGATCAGGTTCAGTCCAGGCTCTGGCTGGGCAACTCAAAGACATTCAGAGACTTGTCCCGAAGCCACTCCTGCATTGTCTTGGCTGTTTGCTTTGGAGTCCACTGTGTTCTTGGGGACCTTCAATGCTGCAGAAATGTTTTGGTACCCTTCCCCAGATCTGTGCCTCAACACAATCCTGTCTCAGAGCTCAACAGACAATTCCTTTGACCTCATGGCTTGGTTTTGCTCTGACACTGTCAACTGTGGGATCTTACATAGACAGGTGTCTTTCCAAGTCATGTTCAATCAATTGAATTTACCACAGGTGGCCTCCAATCAAGTTGTAAAAACATCTCAAGGATGATCAATGCAACCAGGATGCACCTGAGTTAAATTTCGAGTCTCATAGCAAAGGGTCTGAATACTTATGTAAATAAGGTATTTAGTATATATTTTTTTGTACATGTTCAAACATTTAAAAAAAAATGTTGCTTTGTCATTATTGGGTATTGTGTGTAGATTGATGAAGATGTAATGTAACAAAATGTGAACAAAGCGAAGTGGTCTGCATGTACATATGTACATATTTCCCTCAATTACCTCGTACCACTGCATATCGACTGGTACTCTGTTTATATAGAGAAGTTATTGTTATGCATTGTGTATTTATTACTCGTGTTACTATTTTTCTATTATCTCTGCATTGTAAGTAAACATTCCACTGGTAGTCTACACCTGTTGTTTATGAAGCATGTGACAAATAACATTTGATTTGATTGGATACATTTTATATTACTGGTATATTTACTAGTAAACTACCAGAATTTTGGTGACTTTATTATTTTGTTGTTAAATTTTATCACATGACATCTAATGTCCTTTTTGGGTACTTCAGATTATCTCTTTTTGGCTTTATCACATGTAAAATAAACAAAATAAAATAAATAAAATAAGATTTTTTAAACATGTAAAACATTATCCTTAATATTAAACCATCAACTTAGTGAATTCAATTGGTGTTTAATATTAGGGTTTCAGCATGAAATATATATATTTATATTTTACACACTTATTTATTTTACTATGTCTTTGTTATAAATGTGTTGGGGCCAAACTGTTGGCAGTTGTGAAAAAAGTACATGGAAAATAATGTCATTGTCATTGTTAAGCCATTGTTGATTAGATGCCTTCATAATTAGGCCTATTTTCTCTTGAACCATATGGTCTATCCACTAAAACACATAAAACATTTATACTATATATGAATAATATATATATTTTTAAGTTATTCAAGTATAAATTACCAAAGTTACCTTAGATTGCCATAGACGGAACATAGGCGGAATACGTTTTGCAACCCTACGTTTGCTTGAGTATTTGAATATGTATTTGGTTTGTGTGTGTGTGTGTGTGTGTGTGTGTGTGTGTGTGTGTGTGTGTGTCACCGATGCTGTAATTTGTTTACTGGAACCAAACTTTTGATTCCAGCTAACATAAAAATTGCCTTTTTGCCTTTGTGCAGATTGCCAAATCGAAAATAATAATTTTTTCAAAGTATCTATATTTTTCAAACAAGCCTTGCTGAGCTGACTACAATTTCAATTTCATCCCCCTGAAAAGATAGAACAAATATTACAACAAATATTATGGCTGAACTCAAATGTGCTGGTTGATAAAATACCTGTATTTATGGGAAAGATGTTTGAAAAGGGTATTTTGTTCTTAAATTACATTGTAAATTGTAATGGTAGAGTTATGTCCTTCATGGACTTATCAGAATTGTACGGGAAGGTCTGCTCAATCCAAGAGCACAACCAATTGACAGCATTAACCCAAAAATGGAGGAGGCGGGTGGCAGTGGGAGGAGGTAGGTAACTGGTCTGTCTGCCCAATATAAAGGATCAAAACTGGCGGAGGAATAAAAATAGCATAAATAGGAAAGTATACCAGTTTCATTTGAGGACCAGGATGTTGACAACTGTGCCATACAGATTGCAAAATAGTTGGGAAGAGATTTTTGATGTACCGATTCCATGGTACAGGGTGTATGAGTTGGTATATAAAACAACGCAAGATTCAAGACATCGTGCTTTTAAGCTAAAATTATTATATAGAATTCTTGCCACCAACAACATGTTGAATATTTGGAGCATAAAATCATCGAAGCTCTGCAGATTTTGTTGTGAGGATACAGAATCAATAGACCATTTATTTTGGTAATGCCCTCGGGTAGCCTGTTTCTGGTCTCAGGTTCAGGAATGGCTGAAAATGCATAGCATTGATCTAAAATTGACCCTAGAAATAGTACTGTTAGGAGATCTGGAGAGACCGGGTCAGTCAATTACTAATATACTAATAGTCTTAGTAAAAGTATTTATCTTCAACTCGCAATCTGTAGATTCTATTCGATTAGATAGATTGAAATTGTACTTTAAACATCGTAGCATAGTTGAAAGATGTGTGTTGCATAGAAACACGAAGTGGGTGGCCAACAGAGATAGATGGGATGGGCTGAGGGAAGCTGATGGTTGGTATGTGGAATTGGAGACAAGTGGGAGTGGAGTTGCTGTGTGAGAGAGAGAATGATGGTAAAAAAAAGTCAACATGAAACAATAAAAGTACATTTGAATGACACTAAGAGGCAGTGTTTTTACAACTAATGCAGGTTTGCCTGAGGCTGATGCCATGCAGGTGTTTGTATACATACATATACACACACTCTCATTCAAATAAACACATACAAGAACACACACATACATGTAATCGTGCCAGACCTGCACACAAACATATAAAGTAGGCACTGCTGTTATGATTTCAGTTGTCCTTGATGTCCTTTGTTTTAAATGTATTGTTATTATTTTTTTAAATTTTGCATTGTTTTCTTCTGTCTTTTCCTTTTTTCTCTTTAGTTCATTCTCTTGGATGTTGGTGCATTGGGGGGTTTCTTGGTGGTGGGGAATGGAATTAATTGTATTTTTTCTTTTTTTTTTTTTCTTCCGGGGGGACTGTGGGAGGGGTCTCGAATGGTTGAGGGACAGCTATTGGGGAACTGTGGAGGGTTCGGGTTTCACAAGATTGTGATCATGAAAAAGGGAACTATGACATATATTTTATATCACTATCATGCACACGCACCCTCACACACAAGGATGGCTCTGTTGTGGAAAGACTGATACATGTTTGATAGTGTATTGATGCTGTATTGTTTGTCCTTCATGCTCTAATACTTTAATGTTACCCCTTACTTGTGTTTTTGTAATAAATAATAACACAAAAATAATAAAACTTTTTTTTAAATACTTTGAAAGGTTCACTGACATCCGTCAATCAATCAATTAATCAAGTTTATATGATATCTGTTTACATAACATTTTCTTACAGAGCTCCAAAGCCAGTAAACAATATTAAACATATTTAGATGTTTTTTGTCTTCTTATGGTTATTTTGATGTCGAACACACCAAACAAAATACTATCAAACCATGTAATGATTGGTATTAAAAATCAAGTACATTCAAATCTGTCTATTTTTATTTTACAGTCTGAAAATGTTACTAATAAACCTTAAAAACAGACATCCACTTTCTATACTTAATGCTTATTACTGATCTCAAGACTTGTAGCCTATTGATTTCTCTCTCCCACCCCAAATAGTGATTATGGCTTTGAGAGGCAGAGTGATGGAGGATGCACCCCAGTCTTTTGGTTTGTTCCATCCTCCGTGTCCACAGACTGCACCACTGGGGACAGCTTCCTCAACACTACTGGGTATGGCAAATCTTCATTTAAACATTATGTACTGCTTAACTAGTCAGAAATGCACTCAGAATAACGTACAGTATTAGAGATCCCTTCAGCAAAGTTGACAGTATATTCTTTTGTTTTATTTCTTCATATGTATTTAAGATAGAGTATGGGCTGTCTAGATATTTATGTCTGTATGTGTATATGTTGCAGATACCGTAAGGCTCTATCCAATAACTGCACTGCGGAATCCCTGGGGAAGTATAGCCCTAGGAGCCAGAGGTGTCCCCGCCAGGCCCCGAGAGGTCTGCAGCTGGTCACCAGTGAGGGGACACTTACGGCCACCATGGGGGACAACGTCACCTTCCTGGTGTTTCTGGAAGAGGTAATGTCTGGAATATTTCTTTAGACATCTTATTGAAAGCATGTGCTGGGTCGTTCCACCAATTGGGTGCCTTTTGAGTAGCGTAACTTGGTGATACATTTTTAAAATAATAATCTGTCATAAAGAGCACATATTCAACTTAGATAACAAACATGTTTTGCCATTTCAAGAGGTTAATAAAAAAAGACAATAGCAAGTGCCAAGTAAAGTAACAGGGTTGACGATTTGGTCTTATCAGCCATAAATCCTCTTTTGACAGGGGTACAGAAGCTTGTTGTGTGCAACAGGGAGGGAAATTGAATGCAAGCTTCACCCCAAAAAATTGCTAAACATTTCTAGTCTGTCAATCTATGTGCACAGACAAACATACACATGACAAGACACGCATGTACACATGGATTTTGTATTGTAGATACAGTATGTGATAGTAGAGTTGTCGCCTGAGGAAGCACACTTAATGTGTTGTGAAAAGTTATAAGACATGAAATGCCATGTAATATTTTTTTATTTTATATAACTGCCTTAGTGTTGCTGGACATCCTTAATAAATACAAATGGGTAACAGGGTTGATGTGTTATGCTCGACCCACTCAGTTTTCCACCACAAAACATGAGAAAATGGCAAAAAAAGAGTAGGACCAGCTCACCTGCTTGGACTTTAAAATGTTCCGTCTTTGTTTTTTGTTTTATATTTAAAAAAATGAATCATTTAAATAATTCCATATTAAAACGAGAGTTCAGTTCACGTAACAGGGTCAACCTTAAAATTATGAACAGGTAGTTTTTTTCTACGTTAAAAGTAATCACCAATCACATTAAATGAACTAGGGGTTTACAATTATGGAGACAACTTTGAGAAATGTTGGGGTAAGTGGGTTAAATCTTACAAGAAGTCACTGTTACACTCGTCGAAAGATGAATTAGACCAAGGCGCAGCTTGGTAGGCGAACATCTTACTTTTATTTAAAATGAACACCAAAAAAAAAATACAAAAATACAACACGAACGTAAAGTTATGCAGGCTATACAGCAACTAACAAAAATCAAGATCCCACAAACTAAGGTTGAAAACAGGCTGCCTAAGTATGATCCCCAATCGGAGACAACGATAGACAGCTGCCGCTGATTGGGAACCATACCTGGCCAACAAAGAAATAGAACACATAGATTGCCTACCCCGGTCACACCCTGACCTAACCAAAGAGACAGTCACAGAGGGTGCACATGTCAAAATGCTGAATAAATCAGATTGATTAAATTTTCCATGTGGTCTATATTAAAAGGCACTTCATTTAATATAACAGGCTGTTAAAATTCAATATTTGTACTTGAAATATCAAAGGGATCCAAAAGGCACTCATTTTGTGGTATGAATGGGCATGTTATGTATTTGTAGCCCTATAGTATACATTTACATATACATTGGTTGACTCTCAATCGTCAACCAATGGATTGAGATGAGCTGCAGTGCATCATGTTGTACATTTTGTTGATTCGTAGAGCCTAGATTGTTGTTGTCAAACACTTGTAGCCATTGTCATATAACAGTTGTCACATATAACAATGTATTTCTACATGCAGAATATGTGTAGGATATATAAATAAATATATGAATATATGTATTTAAATTGTGTTAAACATGCACACTGTGGCCATTTAAAAAAATCTAATCATAAACATGTTTCCATTGGTAGAGTGATGGCTCCACAACAAGTATAACATTGGACTTTGGAGACGGGACGGCCATATCCTACGCTAACATCAGCTCCATAGAGGATGGAATCAAACATATATACAGTAAAGTGGGCATTTACCGAGTGGCTGCCACGGCACTCAACAGCCTTGGCTCTGAGAGAGTCTTACTATATCTACATGTTACCTGTAAGTGAAACAGCACATGAATGACTGATATAATTCATTTACTTTAGAATTACAGGTACTCTTTGCAACATTTCTACCCGTAAAGAAAACTCTGTTAATGATGTATCTGCAGTAGGAAAGGAATACACTTCCGTGAAAGGAAACACATCTATTTGATTTTATTGTAGGTCTACTTGAGCAAGTGCAGCTTTCAGCTCCCTCGGTGGTTGTTAGGAATGAAGCAGTGAATCTATCAACAGTCCTGAAGCCACGTTACGTTGGATCAGTCACCTACTACTGGTGGTTCAACAACCACACTGAGGTCAGTGAAGTATTCCACTATATCTTAAAACTTTACAGATTTACAGAACTTTACTTACCTCATTTGCTATATTAATTGCAATATTGTGAATTGTACGGACAAACCCACCTTTAGTTTGTGACATTCTCTCTCTCTCTCTCTCTCTCTCTCTCTCTCTCTCTCTCTCTCTCTCTGTCAAACTCTATCACTCTGTCTTTTGTATGTGTGTTAGCCTGTTATGACTTTAGTGGGAGGAATGTCCTTCACCTTCTCAAAGGAGGGAACCCATACTGTCACCGTGCAAGTGTCAGTTGGTAACACCGTCCTTCAAGACAAAATAACTGTTGCTGTCTATGGTAAGGTATTTGAAATGACTCATCTCTAAATTACAGAGGTGTTATATGTTTCTAACATTCAGGTGGTAAATGTTCTGTGATATAAAATACTGACTGTGATGCGACCAATAGAAGGTGATTTGATCATTTAGATGTTTAACGTTTAATCATTTATAACCTCTTCTGATCTATTAACAGTTTCTCTCTTATTATCTAGCATCTATCGCCATTAAATATGTGTCTTGTATTTTCCTGTAGAACATTTCAAGTCACACGTTTTAGCCTTCTCCTCTAATCTGGAGGCCTTCAATCCTGGTGTGCCTGAATGGAGGCAGGACATCAGTAGAGTGGTCAAGGACTCCATGGTCCAAGTGAGTTCTCCTGTACCAGCCCAGCCTCACATCCAATTTGCGCATATATGTACAAAATGTATTTCAGCAGATTTCGTGCGTTTTTGTGCATTTTTGTGTGGTTCAATTCGTTCGAAAATACACTAATTTATGTGCTACTTAATTCGTGCGAAAAGACAAGAATTTAACTAGTAGGCACACAAGCCTTTGCAACAACCATATACGCGACTATACCTTACCCTAACCTTAACCCTAACCTTAACCATTCTACTAACTATACCTAACCCTAACCTTAACCATTCTACTAACTATACCTTACCTTACCCTAACCTTAACCCTAACCTTAACCATTCTACTAACTATACCTAACCCTAACCTTAACCATTCTACTAACTATACCTTACCCTAACCTTAACCCTAACCTTAACCATTCTACTAACTATACCTAACCCTAACTCCAACTGGACCTAACCCTAACCCCCACCCTATGGACAGACGACTCTTTAACCCAACCAATGGGTCAATCTACAAGTGGGCAACCATGGGGCCCACAACTTTGGCCGGCCGCGCCCAGACCCCTCCGGCCTATGCGCATATGTGTGGAGTGCACCCCCTCCCTTCCCCCCTCCGGTTTCCACGTGTCAGAGATGGAAGTGGATCAACCGACTCAAATCTAGAAACCAAACTCCTAGGTTGCACTATGCTTTCCACATCCATTGACAAGCGGACCTAGACATCACGACCACACCACTCGATATGGACACATGGCAACCAACCGAGGACCAAACCTGCATAAGGTGCGCAACTCAAGGGATTTTGCCTGATCCTACATCGAGTTTAAGAACAAAAATTAAATATAAACTATCGTGTCTATATGGTTGTTGAAAAGGCTTGTGTGTAGCCTACTGGTTAAATTTGTGTCTTTTCGCACGAATTAAGCCAGAAAAACGCACAAAAATGCACAAAATTTGCTAAAATGCATTTTGTACATATATGCACGAATTGATTGTGATTTGTGCCACAAATCAGGTTATGTCCCTATAAGCATTTGGCTTAATGTAAATAGCAGGTAGAGTGTACCATTTAAGGTAAAGTGTTTCCAGTCTCCTCCATTGTCTCTTTCAGGATGTTAAGAAGCACATTGGGTTACATAAAAGGCCTGGCTGCTGAGCTATATATACACCACACACTGGCTTTCTGTCTTGTCAGCTATGACCATGTTTTATACCAGGAAACTGACAGGGTTTTACAGCACAAATGCACTTAAAAAGGCCTGCTCTTTACTAAAGACTGTCAAAATGAACTTGCATGTTTGGGCTGATTTGTGCATTATCTCTTGCCAGTGACTGGTACTTAGTCAAATGACATCTTTAAAAAAACAAAAAAAGCTGGTGCATTTAGCCTTTTCCATAGTTAAGTCCAGTGTAGTGCTATTTGACATAACGTAATGAAAATATAGGAGAAACTGAGATGCCAGATGTATTTTTTATTTTTCATTACTTTTTAATTGAAGGTCACAGGGATCAGTGGAGAGCAGCTTCTAGTGTCAGTGCTCCCAGGGTTGCCAACGGCAGCAGAGTTTTGCATCGTCCCTGAAAAAAGGTCAACCGAGGGGAGAATGGATGGAAAAGTGACACATTTAGAGCAGGTAATGTATCACCAGACTATAAAGTCTTAAACCATTTTGTATTATTCTTATAGTTCTACCCATTTACTTCCATTTATATAGATCCATTACATGAATCATGCTGTAGTTAGGCCTACAGTACCTCAATGTGAAATTAAGCAAGTAATAACAGCATCACTAAATAGCAGCACAATGTGAAAACACATTTCCCCTTGATTATATTCTTCATATGATGGTGGGTTCATCATTTGCTCATAATTAGTTTTTCTCTTTTCGCTGCTTTAATCAGACATGCATATGGAATCTACTGATCCTTTATTAGATATTCAAGCGCAACGAAATGGCATTTATTCACACACTGTCACCACTAGAGGGCAATGTCTTCCCATCAAAATAACAGAACTTCGCTCTTGAAAAGCTGCATTCATCTCAGTACATCCTTGCAACCTAAACTGTAGGATCACAATTTATTTCACATGACTCATGTCTAACCATTATAAGTTAATAGCTCTAAGACATACTATACTTATCATTCACTCCATCATAAAGGGTTTGCTTCGAATGTAATATCTAAGATGCTGGACCTGGGCTCTAATGGTTTTTACAGCTCTATAATTCTTGACATTCTATAGAGTTGATAAAACACACCACGTTTTCATCTGCCTTTCAGCAGCTCAATCGTATAGTAAAATTAATATCCATTTCAGTCCACCATCAGACATTTTTATTCTGCATGATCTGTTACACTTATTGCATATATATATATATATATATATATATATGCAATATATGATACACTTATTTGTATATGTTGCAACATGTAAACGTAATTCCAGTCGCTCGCAGTTAGTCTTGAACTGAGTTAATAGGTATTTAATTACGATGATGCATCATGTAATTGGACACATCAGAGGAGACTAGTGGCGGGGCAGCCTGAGTTGGGAATTTGGCGGTTGTGTTTATCTATAGGCTGTCTGAATACCTGGCAAGACATCACAGACAATAGGTTGATATATCTTAGTTCACTATTGCACATCTTATTGTGTCGTGTGTGTGGTATGGCGTGTGTGTGCACGTTGGGTTTGTGTGTGTCTGTGTGGTGGTGGGGGGGGTGATGTCTGGCACAGCTTATTAAAATGTGTTATAGATTTACTGACCCTGATATGCCACTAGAATAAAAAGTAATTATTCATACAGTGTAGAGCAGTCTAATTTTAACCAGTGGAAAGATTTTAGAAAGAGCGAGATGGAATTAGTGAGCCATGGCTAAGGAGTCGAATGGGTTTTGGGAAGGCTTTCTGGTCTGAGCCATGGCTAAGGAGTCGAATGGGTTTTGGGAAGGCTTTCTGGTCTGAGCCATGGCTAAGGAGTCGAATGGGTTTTGGGAAGGCTTTCTGGTCTGAGCCATGGCTAAGGAGTCGAATGGGTTTTGGGAAGGCTTTCTGGTCTGAGCCATGGCTAAGGAGTCGAATGGGTTTTGGGAAGGCTTTCTGGTCTGAGCCATGGCTAAGGAGTCGAATGGGTTTTGGGAAGGCTTTCTGGTCTGAGCCATGGCTAAGGAGTCGAATGGGTTTTGGGAAGGTTTTCTGGTCTCTTGTTAAATGTTTTCTGGTTAATTGTTAAATTACTGCTTTTTCTAGCTGTGAACCCTTAATGAAAAAAACAGGCTTCTGGCAAACAGTTGTGGCAAATCTTTGGCCAATTTTCCTAAAATTGCTCATGTTTTCAGATGCAAAACATTTTTTTGTCACTTGTCTACACACAATACCCCATAACGTCAAAGTGGAATTCTGCTTTTAGAAATGTTTACACATTTTTTTTTAAGCCAAAATGTTTTGAGTCAATAAGCATTCAACCCCTTTGTTATTGCAAGCCTAAGTAAGTTCAGGAGTACAGATTTGCTTAACCATTCAAATATAAAATGTTGCATGGTCTCACTCTCTGTGCAATAATAGTGTTCAACATTATTTTTTATTCACTACCTCATCTCTGTACTCCACACATAGAATTATCTGCAAGGTCCCTCAGTCGAGGAGTGAATTTCAAACACAGATTCAACCACAGAGACCAGGGAGGTTTTCCAATGACTTGCAAAGAAGGGCACCTATTGGTAGATAGGGGAAGCAGATATTGAATATCCCGTTGAATATGGTTATTAAGTACACTTTGGATGGTGTCTCAATACACCCAGTCACTAGAAAGATACAGGTGTCCTGCCTAACTCAGTTGCCGGAGAGGAAATAAAACGCTCAGGAATTTCACCAATGGTGACTTTAAAACAGTTACAGAGTTTAATGGCTGTGATAGGGGGAAATTGATGATGGGTCAACAACATTGGAGTTACTCCACCATACAGAGTGAAAAGAAGGAAGCCTGTACAGAATAAACATTTCCAAAACATGCATCCTGTTTGCAACAAGGCATTATGGAGAGTGGTACTCAGTAATGTGTTGTATTGGATTTTCCCCAAGCATAATTGCTTTGCCACATTTTTTGCAGTATGAGTTTATTTTCAAACATAGTGGTGGCTGCATCATGTTATGGGTATGCTTGTAATCTTTCAGGAGTGATGAGTTTGTCAGGATAAAAAAGAAACGGAATGGAGCTAAGCACAGGCAAAATCCTAGAGGATAACCTGGATAAGTCTGCTTATACACCAGACATTGGGATATGAATTCACCTTTCAGCAGGACAATAACCTAAAACACAAGGCCAAATCTACTCCGGAGTTGCTTCCCAAGAAGACAGTGAATGTTCCTGAGTGGACGAAATACAGTTTTGAAAATCTATGGCAAGATTTGAAAATGGTTGTCTAGCAATGATCAACAACCAATTTGACTTGGATACATTTTAAAATAATAACAATGGGCAAATATTGGGCAAATACAATCCAGGTGTGCAATGCTGTAACCGCTGCCAAAGATGATTCTAAGATGTGTGAATGCTTAGGTGAATGTGATATTTCTGTATTTCATTTTCAATAAATTAGCAACAATTCTGAAAAACATGATTTCACTTTGTCATTATGGGATATTATGTGTAGATGGGTGAGACAAAAAGGCACTCTACCTACAACATTTACTTGAGAGAAATGTGAACACGACAGGGATGTTGACCTTGATAACTGAGCAATGAGCTTTCAACCAATGGATGTTTAAAAGAAAAATAACCAAATTAAAATTATTTTAAAAAAATAAAAAATATTAAACCCAGTTCAGAACTGTTGCCTTTTTGAGTGAAAAAAAGCAATATTATTACATGAAAATTTGTCCTTGGCCTTACAAGCCCATAAAAATGCATTGAAAAACAGATTCCCTACATGGAACAACAGATAGTCCCCCCAAAAAATCTTAAGGAAGTTTGTTCTGACGTGTCTGTTCTATATCTAAGAGATACAGTTGAAGTCGGAAGTTTACGTCCACCTTAGCCATCTACATTTAAACTCAGTTCTCACAATTCCTGACAATTAATCCTAGTAAAAAATCCCTGTCTTAGGTCAGTTAAGATCACCACAATATTTTAAGAATGTGACATGTCAGAATAATAGTAGAGATAATGATTTATTTAATCTTTTATTTATTTTGTCACATTCCCAGTGGGTCAGAAGTTTACATACACTCAATTAGTATTTGGTTGCATTGCCTTTAAATTGATTAACTTTGGTCAAATGTTTTGGGTAGCCTTCCACAAGCTTTCCACAATACGTTGGGTGAATTTTGGCCCATTCCTCCTGACAGAGCTGATGTAACTAAGTCAGGTTTGTAGGCCTACTTGCTCGCACATGCTTTTTCAGTTCTGCCCACAAATTCTCTATAGGATTGAGGTCAGGGCTTTGTGATGGCCACTCCAATACCTTGACTTTGTTGTTCTTATGCCATTTTGCCACAACTTTGGAAGTATGCTTGGGGTCATTGTCCATTTGGAAGACCCATTTGCGACCAAGCTTTATCTTCATTACTGATGTCTTGAGATGTTGCTTCAATATATCCACATAATTTTCCTCCCTCATGATGCCATCTATTTTGTGAAATGCACCAGTCCCTCCTGCAACAAAGCACCCCCACAACATGATGCTGCCACCCCCGTGCTTCACGGTTGGGATGGTGTTCTTAGGCTTGCAAGCCTCCCCCTTTTTCCTCCAAACATAATGATGGTCATTATGGCCAACCAGTTCCATTTTATTTCATCAGACCAGAGGACATTTCTCCAAAAAGTATGATCTTTGTCCCCATGTGCAGTTGTAAACCATAGTCTGGCTTTTTTATGGCAGTTTTGGAACAGTGGCTGCTTCCTTGCTGAGCGGCCATTCAGGTTATGTCGATATAGGACTCATTTTACTGTGGCTATAGATATATTTGTACCTGTTTCCTCCAGCAGCTTCACAAGGTTCTTTGCTGTTGTTCTGGGATTGATTTGCACTTTTCGCACCAAAGTATGTTCATCTCTAGGAGACAGAAAGCGTCTCCTTCCTGAGCGGTATGATGGCTGCGTGGTCCCATGGTGTTAATACTTGCGTACTATTGTTTGTACAGATGAAAGTGGTACCTTCAGGCATTTGGAAATTCCTCCCCATGATGTCAATTAGCCTATCAGAAGCTTCTAAAGCCATGACATCATTTTCTGGAATTTTCCAATCTGTTTAAAGGCACAGTTAACTTAGTGTATGTAAACTTCTGACGCACTGGAATTGTGATACAGTGAATAATAAGTGAAATAATCTGTCTGTATACAATTGTTGGAAAAATTACTTGTGTCATGCACAAAGTAGATGTCCTAACCGACTTGCCAAAACTATAGTTTGTTAGCAAGACATTTGTGGATTGGTTGATAAGTTTGTTTTAATTACTCCAACCTAAGTGTATGTAAACTTCCGACTTCAACTGTATGAGAAAGATCAGAAATTATTTGTAAAAAAATTGACACG
Organism: Oncorhynchus tshawytscha; assembly: GCF_018296145.1. Classification (NCBI taxonomy): domain Eukaryota; kingdom Metazoa; phylum Chordata; class Actinopteri; order Salmoniformes; family Salmonidae; genus Oncorhynchus; species Oncorhynchus tshawytscha. The sequence goes on along the minus strand of NC_056429.1, from coordinate 62,403,290 downwards.
TATTATCCCCCTTATTTTTGGCACTAAACAGTCTCTATATACAGTTTACTTCAATACATTATTTCAACTGGTACCAGGGGAGCTTCAGACAAGTCTTGTGAGGCCTGTGGGCTTCCTAGAGCAAAACTACAGACATGTATGTGTCTGTGAGAGTCTCACCTTTCCACAGAGGGTCATATTAGTGTATAGCCCTAAAACAGGGTTTCTTTTTCAGCCTGGGACCCAAATTCGAAATGTTGTGTTTTCCTGGGACCCAAGCTTAGGAAAATACGCAACTATACCTAAATATCGGTACATTTCATTGCCCTTATGCCTAAAACAAATGCAATATAGACAAAAACAAATAACAATTAAATTAAATATTTCCCCCATTTAACATCTACTGCTTTCTCAGTCAGGCAGTAGACTGTTTCCTGTTGTAGAACCCAGAACTGTGTGAGTGTTTGCCTCAAAAAGCATCTTGCTTCAGTCAATTTATTCCAGTTCAGAATACTAACTATTACTTGTATTTTAACAGAAACAGTTCCAACCTAGACTAGTTTTCAACAATCATTTCCGACTATCAACAATCATTACAGATGTAGGAGGATTGTTTGAAAGAGAAACTCACATCTACTAGTATGAGAGTTACTACTGCCTTATTTCTGCTTATCATCGCCTATTCTAAAATTACAACACTGCCTTGCTAGTTGACTTACTTTTCCAATGTCAAAGCACTGTTTCCTGAAGCAGTCCTCCCTGTTCTGAAAGAACTCCCTGGGTTTACCATAATGCTTTGGAGTTTTGGTCAGAATGTGTCATTTTATTAATTTGTTTGTTTACTACGGTTAAGCACTTCTTCGCGCAAAACACATTGTGTTTCTCCTTATTTCTCAAAGTAAGAGAGAGAAACTCATCCCTGTATTTGCGTTTCACGACCGTTGAGCTCAGTCAGAACTTGTGGCTAGCATAAGTCCATTTGATGACAGCGGTGAGTGATGGCGAGTGGGAATGACAAGTCATTGGCTGTCAGGGCATCATCTGCTGCTGAACGACAGCGCTGCCTTGTGTGTCGCGGAGTGATCTTCAAGAAAACTGCAGAAAATGATCTGGCATCTCCCTCTCCCACTTGTGCAGGTGCCAAACTGAGCAGAGACCGCTGCTAAGCAGAGAGTGCACTGAACAGATAGCACAGATGCACTTGGCCAAATCAATTCCAGTAATTCATTAAATAATAAAACATTTACTCTGACACGTTGCAACCCACCATTAACAGGTCAGTGGGTCGCGACCCATAGGAAAGGCTGCCTTAAACTGTTCGGACGCTACAGACGGACGTTGGCAGATTGTCTGTGCCGACTTCAGATGAGTCCCAAGACGCTTGTGGGGGCAGATGCGGAAGTGCGACATCAGCGGATGCGGTGGACAGATATCTTACACTGACAGGTTTTTATGGGGATTTTTGTATTATGCTAATTAGATTTTTGCGGGGCAGCAGAAAATCGACTCTAGGGGTTATTAAGGGCCAGTTGTCTACAAGTTGTTTCTTCTTACTGATTCAGATCTATAATCCTTGGGTAGAAGAAAAGCGACATACCATTTAGTTATGCCGACTATGTAGTTGGTGAGCGATGGATTGGCAATGTAGAAAACAAGCTCCCGGTCGGTTGTAAATAATTCAACCCCAAATTCATCTTTTCAAAATGTTTATATATTAAGCTTCAGTATAAATGAGTGGGGGAAGTTGAACGAGATCTGGGAAGTTGAACGAGGTCAGAATAAGTGTAAAACACAAGTTATAGAGTCAGATAAAGCAGAAATGGATGAAGATATACACAGCCCTCAACAAGCAAGACAAGGCGGCAATGTCGAAAGTGAGATGGAGAGGAACCCAGCGAAGGAAATGCTGATAAGTATTAGCAGAGAAATCTGCAAACTTAGAACCGAAGTGAGAGGGAACTTGACTACATTCAAGGACGAAGTTAAGAAGGAAATAAAGGAGGAGTTAGAGGAATTCAAACATGAAGTTACAGCGAGGCTCCAGGAAATGTAATGGGAACTTCACGCCCAAAGTAAAGTTTTTAAAGGGGCAGAGACACGGATCGAATATCTGGAAGGACAAAACATGGAAATTGGCAAAGCTCTACTTCTTCCATTGAAACAACAACAGTGAATACAGGAGAAACTGAGGGACCTTGAGAGGGAAGGTCCAGGCACAACAATATCCATATTGCTGTGGATGCAGAGGGAAGAGATATGCCCCAATTCATCGAAGGTCTACTCAAAAATGAACGTTCTCTGCCGACAGACACAGATCTTCAGATCCAGAAAGCATACGGGGCACTTGCTCAAAAACCAATACAATACCAAGGAAATGATTTTGAGGAAAGCCTGGCAGAAGAAGATTAAACATGGAACACACATACTGTCATTCGACCACGATTACGCTCATGAGGGGATTCAGAGATGAAAATCCCCCATGGACAATGGTCTACAGCAGTGTGGCTGAGGCAGTACAGGACGATGGGATTCAGTATCGAGGTAGAGGAGAGGACGGGCTCAATAGCATTACCAGTGAGAGACAACTACAACAAGTGTTGACGTGGAGGCATGTGGGAGGGGAGCGGAATTCAGCCAGAGCCGAAGGATAAGAGATGGTACAATGAGCAAGGGACAGATTGCAGGAATTCAAACGGAGACCTAATTCTATGGATATATATGTGATTTGTAATAACAGGTATGGGGAATTTGCTAGGGCTGAAATATGATGTAGGTGGATAACACCTATAGATGGCGGTTTAGCTAGTTAGGGTGGAAGGATAGCAACTATGGCTGTCTGGTTAGGTAGCATATTGCTGGGCTGGGTTGACCAAGCAATTTATAGCTAGCCAAATAGCCTGCAACCTCAGCTCTGCTAATTTGTTTTGGGGCTAAAACTGTCATTGTTTATAGGCTATAACCCAGCCTTGGATAGGGTCACTTGAGGATTAAGGCCAATCGGTTAACATACTGACGTAACGTTATTTCCGACTGTTTACTTTACCTGCAACAACGTTTTATTTGGAAACTCACAAACGAAGTGAATCTTTCAAACGGAACACTGACTCTTTTGAATAGGAACCAAGACCGGCGGGTGTGTGTCATAAACTGGTCATAGCTAGAATGTGTAGAGGGAGAATTTTATACTATCTCTGCACTGCTAGAGAGGGGCCTCCACATAGCATGGATTTTTCTCCTCGGACCACACAGGGTTTTTTTTGAAGGTCTACTTTTTGTTATCTTATTGAGATTTTGTATCCAGATGTTCAGGGTTTGAATATGTCTTGTTTACCGGGGTTACAATACCATCTTGATGTGTAAAAAATAATGCAACATATGACTAATTCATCCACTGGGAGTTCGGCCCGTGAATGGTTTGAACAATCCTATTAAGAGAAGTAAGGTTTTTGCCAAAATAAAAAAGGAGAACGCACAAGCCATTTATCACAATTGGAACATGAAAAACTGAAAAACACATTCTACAATACTTTTAAATAGAAACACAGTAGGGGTCTGGCGATCATTATTATTAACTCTGTTCATTTTGAAAGTATTAAGTCAATTAATGACAAAAAGGAGAGATTAACAGTGGTAATGGGGAAAATATAACATAAAGAGGTAACTAACATTCATGTTTATGTCCCTCCAGAGAGGGAAAAGTAATTTTTTACACATTTATTTTAATTTGTACGGGCAATTTGAACCTGGTGTTAAATCATCTGGACACGACCAGTACTAAGAGAAATACAATGCACCTCACAAAGTTGATTGATACCTCATTGATAGAACTGGGACTGATAGATATCTGGAAGGACCTCCACACATTGGAAAGAGATTATACCCGTTACTCTGTACTTCACTCAGTCTATTCTAGGAAGAGGTAGGGAGTGCAGTTGCTCGACTTGAGAACAACGATCCTCCAGGGAGCGACGGCTTCCCATCAGAGTGGTACAAAACCTTCGAAGAGGAATTTACCCCTTTGCTTATACTGTATCATCCTTCAATTAGACCTTGAAGGAGGAAGGCCTTACTCCCCCATCGTGGAAGGAAGCTATTATCTCAATTTAGTTATGCATTACATTTAACTATGGTTCCCTGAAAGCTTTCCTGGGAGGTTTTATTAATGTATTGAGAATAGACATTTTAGGTCATTTGAAGGTAATTAAATAACGTTCTGAGAACATGTTTTAATAAGGCTTTTAATAACACTGCTAGCTTAGGTGTTAAGGATAGGATGCATGGAAATTAATTTGCTTAGGCATTAATCATGCAAACACATTTATTTTGTATTGTGGAAGGGAAGGGGAAGGGAAAGGGGGAAACCTTGTACAACTGAATGCATTCAACTGAAATGTGTCTTCCACATTTAACCCAACCCCTCGGAGTCAGAGAGGAGCGGAGGGCTGCCTTAATCGACATCCACGTCTTCTGTGCCGGGGAACAGTGGGTTAACTGTCTTCTTCAGGGGCAGAACGTCAGAGCACGGGTCAGTGAGATTCGTACCTATGATATTCTGTTCTATTTCCATGGAAATAGTCCACTGTGGAACCAGAATGGAGCTACATTAGCATGGCATGTTGATTCTTTTGTACTTATACAAAGCTGTTCATTTTTGTCCATTCAAACAGACTCCACCTCAAACAAAACAAGCACTCCTTAAGATCAGGTGTGGTCAATTAGTCTAACACACTTAATTAACAAGATAGAAGATAGTGAGACCCAAAGTGGGTCGTGACATGTCTGAGTAAATGTATAGTTATTTAGTTAATTACTGGAATTGATTTGGCCAAGTGCAACTGTGCTCACTGTTTAGCAGCGGTATCTCAGCTCAGTTTGGCAGCCGCATGATTGGGAGGAATATGCCCGTGAGCTTCGTCGTGTTCCAGATCCTTTTTCTGCAGTTTTCTAGATCACGCCGCTACCTACACGCTGAAGCGCTGTCGTTCGGCAGCAGATGATGTGCTGTCAGCCACTGACTTGTCATTCCCACTCGCCATCACTTACCGCTGTCATCAAATGGACTCAAGCTAGCCGCAAGTTCTGACTGAGCTCAATCATCATGAAATGCATATACAGCGAGGAGTTTCTCTCTCTTTGATTTGTACAAACTTTGAGAAGTAACGAGGATCGACCGCAATGTGTTTTGTGCTGGGAAGTGCTTAGTAATAAGTCTCTCAAAACTAACAAATTAAAATGACATGTCCTGAACAAACATCCACAGCATGACAGTAACCCAAGGGAGTTCTTTCAGAACGGGGCAGGATGCTTCAGGAAACAGTGCTTTGACAGTGGAAGAGTAAGTCAGCTGGCAAGGCATTGTTGTAATTTTATAACAGGTGACGATAAGTAGAAATAAGGGAGCACCATCTCTCGTAGTAGTCGTCGTAACGTCAGCTAATAGCTAACGTTAGCCAAAGCAAGCTAGCTAGATACTAGGGTTGCCAACTGTCCCGTATTACCCGGGATGTCCCTTATATAGGGCTAAATTGGTTTGTCCTGTACGGGGACACTCCCTTGTCCCGTATATTCATCCAATCACAGTATAGCATAAACGCACCAATTCCTGCAAAGTAATTTCTGTTGTTGTTTGGTCGGTTTGGCAGATCAAGGAAATATGGATAAACCTGCAAAAAAAAGAAAAGGCTTTGCAGCTACAACAAACAATAAGAAGCGGGAAAAAAGACGTGGGTTAAGCCCATCAGTGGTGACTCGACGAAAGCTTTCTGTACTTTATGCCGTCGGGAATTCTCAATAGGCCATGGAGGGGAGAATGACCGAACTCGGCATGCATCCACAGAAATCGATCAGCTGTCAGTGGATATTGAGACAGTTGTTTTAAAGATCTACAGCCACGTCTCAGTATCTGCTTCCCGAAGAGAGGAACCGCTTGCATTTTTTTGCCTTTGTTGACATTGAATGGAGTGAAATTCTGCGACATGTTTGCACACAATGGCTCGTCTCTTCATCCAGCTGTCGATCGTCTCCTGCAAAGCTGGCCAGCTCTTACTTCCTACTTCAGGTCCCTTGGGGAGACTTGCCCTGTGGCACTGAAGAGTGCTTTTGAGTATGAAGAAAAAATGGAAGCTGCTGAGATTCTTTTTTTAATTTACCTTTATTTAACCAGGCAAGTCAGTTAAGAACAAATTCTTATTTTCAATGACAGCCTAGGAACAGTGGGTTAACTGCCTGTTCAGGGGCAGAACAACAGATTTGTACCATGTCAGCTCAGGGGTTTGAACTTGCAACCTCCCAGTTACTAGTCCAACACTCTAACCACTAGGCTACCCTGCCGCCGTCAACTTAGTGTATGTAAACTTCTTATCCACTGGATTTGTGATACAGTGAGTGAAAGTGAAATAATCCGTCTGTAAACAATTGTTGGAAAAATGTCTTGTGCCATGCACAAAGTTGGCGTCTTGCCAAAACTATAGTTTGTTAACAAGATTTTTGTGGAGTGGTTGAAAAACTAGTTTTAATGACTCCAACCTAAGTGTATGTAAACTTCCGACTTCAACTGTAAATCAAGAGAAGGTCATATTTAGATAAAAATATTTTTACATGATAGTTCATTGTTATTGGTTTTTGACAAAAGGCTTTCTCTGCTTCTCTAACAGACCTTCAAAGGGAACAGAGCTATCCTCAAAGCTTCATACTAGGTGAGCCTAAATATAGCCAAGGCAAAGAAGTCCCACACTATAGGAGAGGAGCTCATCAAACCCTGCCCGAGGGATGTCTGTGTATCTCTTTTGGGTGAGGAGGCAGTAAAAAAAAGTGGAATCAGTCCCACTTTTCAATGACACAGTAGGCAAAAGAATAAGATTTATGTCAGTTGACATACAAGCATCCGTGATAGTAAAGATGAAACCGCACAAGAAATGCTCTATTCAATCAGATGAGTCAGCAGATGTGGCTGAAATTCCGCAATAGATGGTATATGCATGATATGCATTTGATGATGATATACAGGAGGAATTTCTTTTCTGTGACCATCTACAAACAACAACAAGGGGAGAGGACATTTTTAGGGTGGTAGACAATCATTTGAAAGACTTACAAATTGACTGGGAAAATTGTGTTGGGATTTGCACTGATTGTGCAAGATGCATGACTGGGTGCAACTCCAGATTCATAGCTCATGTCCGCAGAGTGGTGCCCAACGTGAAACTGGCACATTGTATTCTGCACAGACAGTCTTTGGCCAGCAAAGCATTACAACCTAACCTAGGGGCTGTTTTTGACTCAGTCGTAAAGATGGTGAATCTGACCAAGAAGAGACCTCTTCAAACAAGACTGTTCAGAGAGCTTTGCAAGGAGATGGTAGCAGACCGTAAGCACCTGCTCTTTCTTTGTGAGGTTAGGGGAGGGTCCTGGAGAAGCTGTGGGAACTGAGAGAGGAGGTTCTGGCCTATCTGAAGAAAGAGGACAGCGACCTTGCAGTCCTATTCCGTGACAAACTGTGGTTGGCTAGGCTGGCTTACCTGGTTGACATTTTCAGAAAACTCAATGAGCTGAACACAAGCCTCCAGGGCAAGGAATCAACCATTTTGGAGCCTGAAGATGGCATCAGAGGATTCACTGCACGCCTGGGATAGTGGCAGTCACAGCTGAAGGCTGGAGCATATGGCATGTTCCCTGTTCTGTCAGCTCACATGCTCACTGAGAATACCTATGTGAGAATGCTGTTCATCGACTACAGCTCGGTATTCAAGACCATAGTACCCTCCAAGCTCGTCATCAAGCTCGAGACCCTGGGTCTCGACCCCGCCCTGTGCAACTGGGTACTGGACTTCCTGACGGGCCGCCCCCAGGTGGTGAGGGTAGGCAACAACATCTCCTCCCCGCTGATCCTCAACACTGGGGCCCCACAAGGGTGCGTTCTGAGCCCTCTCCTGTACTCCCTGTTCACCCACGACTGCGTGGCCATGCACGCCTCCAACTCAATCATCAAGTTTGCGGACGACCCAACAGTGGTAGGCTTGATTACCAACAACGACGAGACGGCCTACAGGGAGGAGGTGAGGGCCCTCGGAGTGTGGTGTCAGGAAAATAACCTCACACTCAACGTCAACAAAACTAAGGAGATGATTGTGGACTTCAGGAAACAGCAGAGGGAACACCCCCCATCCACATCGATGGAACAGTAGTGCAGAGGGTAGCAAGTTTTAAGTTCCTCGGTATACACATCACAGACAAACTGAATTGGTCCACTCACACAGACAGCATCGTGAGGAAGGCGCAGCAGCGCCTCTTCAACCTCAGGAGGCTGAAGAAATTCGGCTTGTCACCAAAAGCACTCACAAACTTCTACAGATGCACAATCGAGAGCATCCTGGCGGGTTGTATCACCGCCTGGTATGGCAACTGCACCGCCCTCAACCGTAAGGCTCTCCAGAGGGTAGTGAGGTCTGCACAACGCATCACCGGGGGCAAACTACCTGCCCTCCAGGACACCTACACCACCCGATGCTACAGGAAGGCCATAAAGATCATCAAGGACATCCACCACCCGAGCCACTGCCTGTTCACCCCGCTGTCATCCAGAAGGCGAGGTCAGTACAGTTGCATCAAAGCTGGGACCGAGAGACTGAAAAACAGCTTCTATCTCAAGGCCATCAGACTGTTAAACAGCCACCACTAACATTGAGTGGCTACTGCCAACACACTGTCAATGACACTGACTCTACTCCAGCCACTTTAATAATGGGAATTGATGGGAAATGATGTAAATATATCACTAGCCACTTTAAACAATGCTACCTTATATAATGTTACTTACCCTACATTATTCATCTCATATGCATACGTAGATACTGTACTCTATATCATCGACTGCATCCTTATGTAACACATGTATCACTAGCCACTTTAACTATGCCACTTGGTTTACATACTCATCTCATATGTATATACTGTACTCGATATCATCTACTGTATCTTGCCTATGCTGCTCTGTACCATCACTCATTCATATATCCTTATGTACATATTCTTTATCCCCTTACACTGTGTATAAGACAGTAGTTTTTTGGAATTGTTAGTTAGATTACTTGTTCGTTATTACTGCATTGTCGGAACTAGAAGCACAAGCATTTTGCTACACTCGCATTAACATCTGCTAACCATGTGTATGTGACAAATAAAATTTGATTTGATTTGATTTGATAGATTCCCCCCTATGTAAAGCTGGGAAGAAGGACATGGCTGAGCACATGGCCAGCCTGCAGCAGAACTTTGACCAGTACTTTCCTAACCCACAGAAATCTAAAAAAACGTCTATGGGTGAGGTATCCTTTTCAAGCAGTGTCCTCATCAGACCTAGGACTAGTCTGCCAGAAATGGAAGCCTTAGTGACGCTACAAGCAAGCAATGGAAGCAAGATGCTTTTCGATGCAAACACACTCACACAGTTATGGGTTGCTCATCTACAGCAGGAAGCGGTCTCCTGCCTGGCTGTGGAAGCAGTAGATGTTCTGATCTAGTTTGGCACCACATAGCTATGCGAGTCACATTATCAATTCTGGCATACTTAAAAAACAAGTACAGAAACAGACTCCATGCATGACCTCAGGGTTGCACTATCAAAACCTAAGCCCAGAATAGACCTGGTTGTTGAAAACTTCAACCAGCCACACACTTCTCATTAGGACTGTGTGTGTGTGTGTGCTCGTCTACATCTGTGTGATGTGATCAATCAGTTTATTCCAGTTCAGAATACACATTATATATTGTATTTTATCAGCAACAGTTCCAACCTATACTTTCTACAGTAAAAAAAATTTTTTACCAGGTAAGTTGACTGAGAAAACATTCTCATTTACAGCAACAACCTGGGGAATTGTTATAGGAGGGGGATGAATGAGCCAATTGTAAGCTGGAGATGATTAGGTGACCATGATGGTATGAGGGACAGCTTGAGAATTTAGACAGGACACCAGGGTTAACACCCCTACTCTTACAATAAGTGCCATGGGATATTTAATGAACTCAGAGAGTCAGGACACCTGCTTAACATCCCATCTGAAATACAGCACCCTACACAGGGCAGTGTCCCCGATCACTGCCCTGGGGCATTGCAATATTTTTTAGATCAGAGGAAAGAGAGCCTCCTACTGGCCCTCCAACACCACTTCCAGCAGCATCTGGTCTCCCATCCGGGGACTGACCAGGACCAACCCTGCTTAGCTTCAGAAGCAAGCCATTTTAATTTTTTATCTGTACTGTTACTTAGGGTTGCATTATCAAAAACTGAGCCTGTGTGTGTGTGTGTGTGTGTGTGTGTATGTGTGTGTGTGTGTGTGTGTGTGTGCTTTGTTCACAGGAGGTTGGTGGCACTTTAATTGGGGAGGACAGGCTCATGGTAATGGCTGGAGCAGAATTAGCGGAATGGTATCAAATACATCAAACACATGGTTTCCAGGTGTTTGGTGCCATTCCAGTCGCTCTGTTCCAGCCATTATTATGAATCTCCCTCCCCTCAGCAGCCTCCTGTGGTTCTGTTATACATCTGTGTGATGTGATCAGTCAGTTTATTTCAATTCAGAATGAAAATTATTTATTGTATTTTAACAGCGTCAGTCTCACCTAGACAGATATGTAAGACTGTTTTTAATGGGGAAAATAAACAAGAATAGCTATTTATAAGGGTATTTCATTTTTATATATATATATTGCATTTGTTTTAGGCATAACGGCAATGAAGGTTTGCTACAGATTCAAATAGAAACTTGAGGGAACTGTTTGCCGCGGGTTCACCACTAGTGGCAAAAATCTGCAAACGTCTGGCTTCATTATGTGGCACACTATTTATTTTACATCAAATTTACCACAAACTTGCAGGAAGTTTACTGCAAAAAAAATTGTAAGGGTAAAACAGGGGAAATCATAGAGCATTGGGAGAAAAATGTGGGGAAAAGGCAGATTTGTGGAATTTAAATGTTTTGTTTTTATAATTTTTTGAACTACTTCATTATTATTTTAATAAGCAAAAAACATCCAAAACAAAAAATCACCAGTGAAAAGCGACATATACATTTTTCAAATGTCAGTAACTCTTGTCTTTCATAACCAAGGCAATTTTTCCTGATAGGGTTTATATTGCTATGATTGGTATGTTAGCCTTTCGACAGAAATGTTATTACAGCAGGCCTTTACATGTCATATCAACACTTGCCCCTCTTTAAAAAAAAGCTATATTTACTGATCATGATTGAGCTTGAAATATTGATGTTGATGATGAGTGTGAAACCAGAGCTGTGTTTATTCCTCCACAGCTCTCTCTAGTCCTGCTAAGTGCCCTGAATCAAGACCTCATCCAGTTTACTCTGCAGCCTGGGGTTCAGATTAACGTCTATGCCACACAACTGTCTCCAGGTCAGCCAGTCTGCTGTGTTCACAGTATAGTCTGATGTCTGGCTATAGGATAGTTAAAGATATAAGGTCCTGCCTACTACTATGCAATTACAATCAATTCATAGGGTTTTGCATGTTGGCCATTTTGGAATGATGTTATTATGAAATGGAACAATAACAGTCTCTACACCCACGCACACTTGAGAGGTTGTTAGCACAGGGTCATCCACAGAGCAATACGTTTTATTAGGTCACTTGCTTATGGCCAAAACAGCAGGAGATTGCTCCAGAGATTTGAACCAGCAACCTTCCAGGTTGCATAGCATTGTGCTACTCTACCCTTTAGGCTAACTGCTGTTGAGAAGTCTAGTACCACAACAGCTTTATGAGAACGGTATAAGAAAGACATAACGCATGTTGTTTTGATCATTGAGGTCAAATTCAGTTACACTTTGGTGTTGGAAATCCTCACAGCACTTGGGAGTTTGATTCCAGAAGAAAAGACAGCCCTCTATTTCTCTCTTTGTCTTATGTCTAAATACTTTTTCCCCCCTCTATTTTTTTCCCAAGCCCCTATCATGGACATCAGTGAGAGTGGTCACAATGGTGCTACAGTCATTATGCTAGTGTCAGTCGTATTTGTGGGTTTGGCAGTTTTCGTTATCTACAAGTTCAAAAGGTAAAGTATCCCCGACTTCATTTGAACTAAGCCGATTCTAATGAGAGTGATAGTGTCAATTTAGGCCATTCTCACACGCCAATCCTTAAGCAAATTAATATGTACATCTTGTTTCTTGAATCCAATAGCTTAAACTAGTCGAAATATCATGAACTATCTTTAGAGACATCCTAACAATTGGACATCATCAAATACACTCTTCTCTTTCCTATACTCTTGAATATTCCCAGGAATGACAGTCGAATCAATGTTTTAAGTGCTGAATGAGTGTAAGTATTCTGCAGTCAGTATTCTGCAGTATTCATCTATCTAAAAATGTGAATGTTAACAATTCTGAAATGCTAAATAGAGTCATTCAGGGAGAGGCATTCAACAGAATGGCAGCAATGGTTGAAAAGATGAGACCCGAGACAACATACAATGCCATATAAAATGTATAGTATCCTCTATTATTTAACTAGGCAAGTCAGTTAAGAAGAAATTCTTATTTACAGTGACAGCCCAGGAACAGTGGGTTAACTGCCTTGTTCAGGGGCAGAATGATTTATTTTATCTTGTCAGGTTGGGGATTTGATCTAGCAACCTTTCAGTTACTGGCCCAATGCTCTAACCACTAGGGTACTTGCCACCCCTGCTTCAAATTGCATTGCAAAAGACCACACTCTTTCACAAGTTTAAATTATTACTATACTATTAAAGTGTGTGAATCTGTCACTTTTAAAGATAATGAGGGTTGTTCATAGTTCAACATTTATCACAACAGTGAAAAAGTACTGTAAATACCCCATGAAACCCAGAATTATCAGAAAATTAAACAGGGAATTTTACTCAATTTTTCCCTCATCGGTGGTAAATATATTTTATGAGATATATTTCACAAGTGATTAAGCAGAGAACCACAACCAATGTGAAACCAAAAACATACGTTCCAACAACTTCCAAGGAACCAAATGTGCTAGCTGGGAGCTAACAATGTATTTACTATTCATTTGACTTGCTGTTAATCCTCTTAACTATTTTGTACAACGTATATTTCCTATAGGAATATCCCTGGCATTAACATCCACACAAATGAGCGAGATAAACAACAGGAAGTGATCCCTTCGGTGGTGTCTATAGCTGTCCCAAACCCTGAGGGGGACATGGTGAGCACTTTGGAGCACTTGGACACAGGGCCAGATGCACGTGGCATAGGTAAGGTATCCTTCATAAAGAGGACAGTTACTGATAAGTAGTCAAGAATAACTCATAGGCCTATTGATGAGACAGCTATAAATGCACATATTTTACCTTTATATAGTGGTGTACTGCTCTATTAAAGGGATAGTTCTACATTTTGGCAATACTTACCCAGAGTCAGGTGAACTCATGGATACAATTTGTGACTTTACTTGCTGTTTGAAGTCAGTTGAAGGTCGTTTCTGGACCCTTTGCTAACTAACGTTAGCACAATGACTGGAAGTCTACAGGAACAGCTAGCATGCTACCAGAAATGACTTTTCTTCCCAGAAACTACCTTCAACTTCCTTCAAACTGCACGCAGAGACATAAAAATGGTATCCATGAGTGTGTCATCTGACTCTGGTTTAGTAGAAACATGGCCATAATTGTCAACCTTTTGCACAATTGTTTTACTGAATTACTTATTATTTTGAAACGTGTTCACAGGTAGATCAAAACAATACATTGAAATTGCAATGTCCTTACTCTCCTTGTTAAGTTGATACGTTCCTATATGTTTGCTTTGGTAATGTGAGATAGTGTCCTATCATGCCAACAAACCTAAATGAATTCAATTGCATGCTGAAGTTATTTTAGAATATAGTAATTAATTATTGTCCTAAGAATCTAGCAGTGCAGTGAGAATGCTATATTAGAATTGTGATAAATGACTCTGTAGAGCTGTAGTTGATGTAATCCTTCCAAATGTCAAGCAAGATTTGTTAGCATGGAAGATGGATATGCTTGCATGGAAAAATAGATATGCTAGTGTGCTAATGCTGATACATAATTTATTATCTGTCTCTTGTGTCACCTGTCTCTGGCTAGGATACCTACCATCTCACACAGATGTCAAACTCTCAGATGAAACTCCCCATATGTTTTAATGCTGAGTCTACAGCCAACTTGTAAGCAATACATCTTTTTGGCAGTTGCTTCCAGCATTCTCTGAAACCACAGAACAAATGGAAGGTCTCCAGTGTTTTCTACCCATGCATGGACAGACCATCTTACACTGTGCTGCCTGGACTATAGGAGGAGACTACAGATTTTACTGGCGTCTTGAAAAGGGTAATTTTTAATCGCAATAGTTGTATTTTTGCAAGAACATTGCACGTTTGTGAAAATAGGGTAATTACAGAACTGCTGAACTAAAGATAATTTGACTCAGTCGTGTGTATGACTTCAAGACAAGCAACAGTAAAGCAACAGTAATGTACAGTAATCTATTTATCTTGAGTGTTCCATTCCTAGTACGTCTCTGGTGGTAGGTGTGTGGAGGATGTGTAAGTTAAGTGTACTTAGGTCCTGATTCCGACCCGAGTTAAGCACATGTAAATGGAACGTTATTCCCTTTTTATGCACTTTTCTCTCTTTCTCTCTATTATGACCTTGAACATAACCATTGTGTAGTCTTAACATTCTGTATACTCCCCTTTTCACTAAAACCCCAAAATAAAGCAGCTTCATTTTAAACCCCAAATCTATTTTGCGTGAAGGAACAATCAGTCATTCATCACAAACTTTGTGAATATCTGGGTTTTCCCTCTTCACAATGCAGAAAGACTACATTTAATCAGTGGACACTACTCATTTTTATATTACAACACACCTGTCGTAATTGTTTTCTTTACTAAAGTAGAGGTTTATTATTATTATTATTATTATTATTATTATTGCTAAAGGTACTGCATAGGTGTAAACAAAACATTTAGCAAGAGATAGCACTTGTATAGCCTAAGAAAGTAGCAGAAATGTGCAGAAAGTAGTTTTGAATGCATTTTATTGAAAGGAAACTAACTTTTGGCAACGTGGTGATGTATTATTATATACTGTACAATGAGGATTTCAACTACAAAATACAAGTCTTCTCCCATTTTTTTAACCATTGCACCCACCCACAAGGTATATAAACAACAACAATAAATAATAATCAAATAAGATAATAGATACAAAACAAAAATGTGAAGAACATAAATTAGCACATGTAGGACAGTGTACAAGTATGTGTGCATGGATGTATTTCTCACATGTGCAGCACATAGTGTTTGTTTTACAGTCCTTCTTTGGGAGGCAGAATTGGAATCTCCTCCTCTTGCCTGCCCCAGCTGCAGCCTCAGGTGGATCAGGACAAGATTCAGCACCATTAAACTGCTTTCACAAGTGCTGCAGAGGCTGCTGTGCGGGGGAGGCGCTCCCTTCTTTGAATGTGTGGGGTTAAAGTGCCTTTCCCAGCTGCTCCAGGAACAACCTCTGCTTATCAGGCATCCAGGTTGGGTTGATCTTGTTCCATATCACAAAGGCATTGTATGAGGACACATCAAATATGTTATGGAAGATGGCCAGGGGCCAGCAGGCAGTCATCCTCCTGCAGATGTAACTTCCAAACACCTTGTCCAGATTGTCCACGCCTCCTTTCTTGTGGTTGTAGTCCAAGATGATGGCTGGATTCCTGTCCTTACAATCACTGATCTTGATCACTGATCTGTGTAACTTCTTTGGGGTAGGGGGCAGTATTGAGTAGCTTGGATGAAAAATGTGCCCAAATTAAGCTGCCTGCTACTCAGCCGTAAAACTAGAATATGCATATAATAAATAAATTAATAAATAAATAATAAATAAATGCATATAGTAAATATGGATAGAAATCACTCTGAAGTTTCTAAAACTGTTTGAATGATGTCTGTGAGTATAACAGAGCTCATATGGCAGGCAAATATCTGAGAAAAAAATCTAACCAGAAAGTGGGAAATCTGAGGTTTGTAGTTTTCAACTCAGCCCCCATTGAAGATACAGTGGGATATTAGTTATGTTTCACTTCCCAAGGCTTCCACTAGATGGCAACAGTATTTACAAACTATTTTTAGGATTCTACTCTAAAGGAGGGGCTCATAAGAGCTCATTGAGTGAGTGGTCTGGCAGAGTGCCACAGCCTCTGTCTGGCACGCTCACATGAAAGGTAGCTACGTTCCACTTCATTTGTACAGACAAAGTAATTGTCCGGTTGGAACATTAATTAAGTTTTATGTTAAGAACATCCTAAAGATTGATTCCATACTTAGTTTGGCATGTTTCTACGGGCTGTAACAGAAATTTTTGAACTTTTTGTCTTACGTTCGGAGCGACCTGAACGCGCTTTTGGATTTGTTTACCAAACACCCTAACAAAAGAAGATATTTGGACATAACTGATGGACATTATCGAGCAAATCAAACATTGATGGTGGAACTGGGATTCATGGGAGTGCATTCTGATGAAGATCATCAAAGGTAAGTGAATATTTAAAATGCTATTTCTGAGTAATGTTGACTAGCCATTATGGCGGTTGGCGGGTATCTTTTTGGCTGCTTTGTTGTCTAAAGGCTGTACTCAGATTATTGCATGGTGAGCTTTCTCCGTAAAGTTTTTTTGAAATCTGACACAGCGGCCTCTTGATGCTACCCATCCCGGATCCGGGATCGTGACTACGGCTCAAGCTCATTAGCATAACACAAAATGTGAAAAATATTCTTAGACATATTTAACCTCCACACCTACACAAGTCCAATAGCTCAAATGAAAGATAAACACCTTGTTCATCTACCCAGCAAGTCAGATTTCTAAAATGTTTTACGGCGAAAACATAGCACACATTTATATTAGACCACCACCGAAACAAAAGGCAAACGGCGGCCATTTTGTCCCAGAAAATATAAAATTTAAAAGTAGGATTAAAAAATAAATAATTCACTAACCTTTTGAAAATCTTCATCAGATGACAGTAATATTACATGTTACACAGTACATTTTTTTTTTTTTTTCAATAATATGCCATTAATATCCATAAATCTCTGTTTACAATGACGACATTTCAAAAATGCTACTCAAAATGTCCGGAGAAATTATGATAGCTCGGACAGATAACGTCAGATAACAAGCAATAAACATGACTAAATATACATGTTCTACATATAGTTACAAAGATACACTTCTTCTTAATACAACCGCTGTGTTACATTTATTTTTAACGTTACAGAATTCGTTCACTAGTCTATGCTATGAGTCGGCGCTCAGATATTAGCAGTGTCTCCTCTACGTTTGGAGTCCACAGAAACCCAAAATAACCACATAAATATTCCCTTACCTTTGATGTTCTTCGATCAGAAGACGTAGAAGGAGTCATACTTACCCAATACATCGTTTGGTTTCAAGTTGTGCGTCTTTGTATTAGCATATGCTAACAGCTTCAGCTGAAATGCACCCAAAATAACTTCTGCTCCTTCTGGTCCCGCACTCTTGCGCAATCAAACTTCAAAATTACATATTATATGTCGACTAAACTGGTCAAACTAAGTGCAGAATCGAGCAAAATGATGTTTTTATCATGTAAAACAATGATAATCGCAAACAAACGAACCGGCTTCAATTGGTGTCTATTGGAAAAGAACGTTCCCAAATCGGCCGCGCGCAATAGAGTGCATGTATGTGAGAGTGAACCGGGCATTTTCGCCCGCCAAAGGATGAGGGAGCGCGAAATTCAAACAATGAACGTGCCAATTGAAAGCAGACATCGCGCTGAACAAATACATACTGTTCCCAGATCGGTAGCTGCCTGGGAAGGGGGGGCGATGACGTCAAAGTTGACCCAACTTTTCTCTTGACAAGAGAGAGTTTGGGAGAAAGGCTGCCCTGAGAGTTCTGCTTTACATACAGACATAATTTAAACGGTTTTAGAAACTTTAGAGTGTTTTCTATTCAATAATTATTATTATATGCATATATTAGCAATTTTGGAAAAAATATTTTCAGTTTACTATGGGCACGCACTTCCTCCAACGGGGCAGTATTGAGCCATAAGCTCAAGAGGTTAAGGAGAAGTGTATCTGAAGTTCCATGTATAATAGTTGTATCTTTATCAATGTTTATTATGAGTATTTCTGTCATTTGATGTTGTTCTCTGCACAATCACCGCATGTTTTAGAACTACTGAACGTAACGCGCCAATGTAAACCCAGATTTTTTTATATAAATATGAACTTTATACATGTATTGTGTAACATGAAGTCCTATGAGTGTCATCTGATAAAGATCATCAAAGGTTAGTGATTCATCTTATCTCTATTTCTGCTTTTTGTGACTCCTCTCTTTGGCTGGAAAAATGGCCGTGTTTTTCTGTGGCTTGGTGGTGACCTAACATAATCGTTTGTGGTGCTTTCGCTATAAATCCTTTTAAAAATCAGCCACTGTGGCTGGATAAACGAGAATTGATCTTTAAATTGGTGTAAAAAACTTGTTTGCTTTGAGGAATTTGAATTATGACATTTTTGTTGTTTTGAATTTGGCGCCCTGCACTTTCACTGGCTGTTGACCATTCTGCCTGCCCTGACCTCGAGCCTGCCTGCCCCTCTGTACCTTCTGGACTCCGACCTGGTTTTGCCTGTCAATGACCATTCTCTTGCCTACCACTTGGATTATAATAAATATCAGAGACTCAAACCATCTGCCTCCCGTGTCTGCATCTGGGTCTCGCCTTGTGCCCTTGTAGATCTCAGCTGTTTTGTGCAGTGTGCTCAGGAGGACCACATTCTTGTTCCTCTCTGGGAGGTAAGAAACTAGGGTGGGGGTGAAGGCAACTTTGATGAGAAGGCCTCTCTCCCCCTTGTTGCAAGAAGTGCAGGGGGAGCTCAGGCTTGTTCTTTCTAACTGTGCCAACCATAGTGATCTTCCTCTTCGGGACCTGCTGCCAGAGATCATAAGAGTTGAAAACATTTTCACACGTGACATTGTGCCCCCTCAGTCCATCTGTCACATCAAGCACAACCCGCATTCCCTGGTTCTTCTCTGGGCCTCCACCTGTTAGCTTCCCTGTGTATACTTGCATCTTCCAAGCGTTACTGGATTGTGCATTACAAGCCACCCATGTCTTGATGCCATACTTTGCTGGATTTCTGGGCATATACTGCTGGAAAGGACAGCGAACTTTTGACAAAAGAGATTACTATCAGTAACTAGTATCAGTGTCACAGAAAATTATCACAGAAATCAATGATATTACAGCAATACATAATACGATTAACATTGAAAATCACTTACAGTTGAAGTCGGAAGTTTACATACACTTAGTCATTAAAACTTGTTTTTCAACTACTCCACAAATGTCTTGTTAGCAAACTATAGTTCTAACAATTGTTTACAGATGGATTATTTCACTGATAATTCACTGTATCACAATTCCAGTGGTTCAGAAGTTTACATACACTAAGTTGACTGTGCCTTTAAACAATTTGGAAAATTCCAGAAAATTATATCATGGCTTTAGAAGCTTCTGATAGGCTAATAGACATCATTTGAGTCAGTTGGAGGTGGACTTGTGAATGTATTTCAAGGCCTACCTTCAAACTCAGTGCCTCTTTGCTTGATATCATGGGAAAATCAAAACAAATCACCCAAGACCTCAGAAAAATAATTGTAGTCCTCCGCAAGTCTGGTTCATCCTTGGGAGCAATTTACAAATGCCTGAGGGTACCATGTTCATCTGTACAAACAGTAGTACACAAGTATAAACACCAATGGACCACGCAGCCATCATACCGCTCAGGAAGGAGATGTGTTCTATCTCCTAGAGATGAACGTACTTTGGTGCGAAAAGTGCAAATCAATCCCTGAACAACAGCAAGGGACCTTGTGAAGATGCTGGAGGAAGCAGGTACAAAAGTATCTATATCCACAGTAAAACGAGTCCTTTTTTGAGATAACCTGAAAGGCCGCTGAGCAAGGAAGCAGCCACTGCTCCAAAACCACCATAAAAAAGCCAAACTACGGTTTGCAACTTCACATGGGGACATCGTACTTTTTGGAGAAATGTCCTCTGGTCTTATGAAACAAAAATAGAACTGTTTGGCCATAATGACCAACATTACGTTTGGAGGAGAAAGGGGGAGGCTTGCAAGCTGAAGAACACCTTCCCAACCGTGAACCACGGGAGTGGTAGCATCATGTTGTGGGGGTGCTTTTCTGCAGGAGAGACTGGTGTACTTCACAAAATAGATGGCATCACGAGGGAGGATAATTATGTAGATATATTGAAGCAACATCTCAAGACATCAGTCAGGAAGTTAAGGCTTGGTCGCAAATGGGTCTTCCAAATGGACAATGACCCCAAGCAATCTTCCAAAGTGGTGGCAAAATGGCATAAGGACAACAAAGTCAAGGTATTGGAGTGGCCATCACAAATCCCTGATCTCAATCCTGCAGAAAGTTTGTGGGCAGAACTGAAAAAACGTGTGCGAGCAAGGAGGCCTACAAACCTGACTCAGTTACACCAGCTCTGTCAGGAGGAATGGGCCAAAATTCACCCAACTATTGTGGGAAGCTTGTGGAAGGCTACCCGAAAAGTTTGACCCAAGTTAAACAATTTAAAGGCAATGCTACCAAATACTAATTGAGTGTATGTAAACTTCAGACCCACTGGGAATGTGATGAAAGAAATCAAAGCTGAAATAAATCACTCTCTCTGCTATTATTCTGACATTTCACATTCTTCAAATATAGTGGTGATCCTAACTGATCTAAGACAGGGAATTTTTATTTGGATTAAATGTCAGAAATTGTGAAAAACTGAGTTTAAATGTATTTGGCTAAGTTGTATGTTAACTTCCAACTTCAACTGTACATAACATATATGAAAATTAAAATGTACCTCTGAAAGGAATCAGTTGCTCATCCATTGTTACTTCAGGCCCTGGGTTGTAAAGGTATGGCAGATGCTCCATCCACTTCTCCCAGACCTCCCTTATGGCATCCAGTTTGTCTCTCACACGTCTTGCAGGTCTTGTCTCACGGTTATTAAATCGTAGCATTCTTGAGAAAGTGTTAAAGACTTTCAGTGGCATCGTGGCATGGAAAATTGCATTTCTACTCTTTGCATCCCAGAGTCTACATGTAGCCTCACCTCGGGACCTATACACACCCGCTAAGATTAGCAGCCCTATGTAGGCACACAGGTCAATCTCATCCATCCTTTTCCAGTTGTCTCCATATTTAGGAAACCCTTCAAATTTGTCATCTCCAGGATGATATTTTTGATGGCTGGTGTGATGAACACGTAGAATATTGAGGCGATGTCCTGAGCATGGGCAACTGCATGT
Organism: Oncorhynchus tshawytscha; assembly: GCF_018296145.1. Taxonomy (NCBI): domain Eukaryota; kingdom Metazoa; phylum Chordata; class Actinopteri; order Salmoniformes; family Salmonidae; genus Oncorhynchus; species Oncorhynchus tshawytscha. The sequence goes on along the minus strand of NC_056429.1, from coordinate 62,381,897 downwards.
CTTGTGGGCCCCGGGGTAATTATGACATTTGTGCTGCCCTGGTTGTCATATGGTGACAAGGACCATGCTAATTTGCTGTTCTTTGACAAAAATGTCTCTCTTTCAGCTTGAGGGATTTCTTAGATGATACATCGTGCTCTGGGTTGTATTCTTCCCCATCTTCTTCTTCAGATACCTCCTCCTCCTTTAAATCATTGTTCCCTTGTTCCTCCTGGACATCTGAAAAATGTCAGATCTACGACCTGTTGGGCACTGAAACGTGCAGTCGTGGCTTCAGCAAAGAGAGAACTTGAGGGGACTGTCATCTGCAGCGCATTTATAGCCACTGACTGCATTCCCCATTAGTAAACAATGCTTTCAAGAAATGTTTATTTTGTCTGAAATATTGTTTATTTTGTCTGAAATTGTTTTTATTTTGTCTGTGAACTGTGAGTCATGTGTGGGGTCGTGGAGGGGAGAAGCACAAGAACGTTCTAGTTTGGTCTGAGTTCAATCAGTAGCACATATAATCTCAATTTCTCATTGTGTGTGTGTATGTGTCTTGGCGGTTTTTCTGGTGTGTAAATGATTTTATAATTGTCGTGTCAACAATGAACCTAAGACAATCTTTGTACCTTGGTGGTGTACAGCTTTCATGGAACTATGAATGAAGGCGATGTTTCACTTTTTCTAATGTTGGTGTCACTCTAGGAAAAGTGATAACATTTCAAGTTGAAAAAATATAATTTAGTCTCTGCTGTTAAACATAGTGGCGGGACATTTTTGACCCTTAAGACAACACAAGGGTTAATCATGAGAATAGCATGATATTCACCCGCTTTTCGTTGGGAGGATCTAAGAAATGAAGGTATGGTGGAGTTTGGTCTACAGATAAGCCTTGACCTTGACTTTATAATTCCACCACTTTTCGTTTTTTCCCATATAAATAACAGCATTCTCCATGCACTGCAATTTATAAAATGGATAAGAGCTATTGATAAATGCTAGGTAAATGAGTAATCCATTTGGAGATGGGAATTGTAAATACACATAGCAATTGTTTAATTTGGATTATTTTCCTTATGATCCCTGGATACGAATGTGAAACCAGCAATATTGAAGCAAGCAGAAAATCATATCAATATGACATGTATTGCGGCCCGTTATCCACAGTGAAATAGGCTATAATTAGCTGTCCCGTTATTCCGAATTTTAAGTGTGTCATAATTTGCGTGGATGAAATTTGGACACCAAAGGTATAGGGTTCTGTAGGGCTGAACCTACTGAGTTGATGTCCCAGAACTGCTGTTTTCAACTCTCTAGAGACAGCAGGAGCGGTAGAGATACTCTGAATGATCGGCTATGAAAAGCCAACTGACATTTACTCCTGAGGTGCTGACCTGTTGCACCCTCGACAACCACTGTGATTATTATTTTGACCCTGCTGGTCATCTATGAACATATGAACATCTTGGCCATGTTCTGTTATAATCTCCACCCGGCACAGCCAGAAGAGGACTGGCCACCCCTCAGAGCCTTGTTCCTCTCGAGGTTTCTTCCTAGGTTCTGGCCTTTCTAGGGAGTTTTTCCTAGCCACCGTGCTTCAACACCTGCATTTCTTGCTGTTTGGGGTTTTAGGCTGTGTGTCTGTACAGCACTTTGAGATATCAGCTGATGTAAGAAGGGCTTTATAAATCAATTTGATGTATGCCTATGCCAGTGCTTTTCTCTATTTATTTTATAATTTGTATCATATTAGACACTATGGGGAGCCACCATCAGTAATACCCACATACATTTACAACTATCACTTTAGTGTTAGTTTTCTTCAAGTTGTAACTTACATTTTGCATCATTCCATTCCGTTGACCTTTCTTTCCTCTGTCACGTGAAGTTGTTCCTGAAAGTCGCTAGCATTAGTGGATCATATTAGGCTAACATTGTGCAATAATTTGGGACATTAATCATTATGGAACTAGGCCACACGTAGCAGGTTAAACCTGCAAATCAATATATTTTGTTCGTAAAGGCTCTCCAAAACATTTTTTGAATGATTGATACATACTTATATTTGCCTAAATAATCTAAAAGATCAAGAGTATTTTTTAAATCTACCAGTTGGAGCTGAACCAGAGACGAAGATGCATAGATGGCATTCATTCATTGATCCCTATTTTCTGAAAAATTGTAATTAAAGGTACACTGTATTTAAAGTGTTGGCTTAAGTTACATGTACTGAAAACCCTATTGAATGAAAACTCCACGAGATCATCTGTTGGCTAGGAAGTGGGAGGGTTTTCAGCAGCTGAATTACATTTATTCAGTACGGACAAGGGAACCAAGCTTGCAAAGCCTGTTATGCATTTTCGTAAGGTAAGTCTGAACACCAACTACTGAGAAGTGCATAGGAAAGGCATGTATAAGAGAGATGCAATTCCCTACGTCGGAATCGGGCCCTTAGTGACTAACTACATGGAAATTATATTTAAACAAAACAATAAGAGAAATGTCTTAACGTGTGGTTTATACAATCAGTCAATGTTGTTGTTGGGCATTAATACAATATTTAAAGCTCGTGGTATTCAGATGCTAACTTGAGATTCATGCAAAAAACTCTCCACTTTTTTCTCATGTTTGGATGCAGACCATAATGCATACGTAAGGTCTATGACTGTGTTATGTAATTATTATGACAGTATCTATGTTAGATGTGGTGGTTGTAGGAGGATGGAAGTTTCCACATAGCACATACCAATACCAGACAATACCTTTTTTTTGGCTCTGCTGGATTTTGCCCTTTAAGCTTTGAATCAGAAGTTGAGGGCACACTCAAATTGGAGACTGGTAGACACCAGGACCTCCATGAGAAGGGCATAGTTCAGGATGTACCATGCAGGCTTTATCTCTGTCAAATCGTCGAGTTTCTGAAGAGTTTTTTTGCGGATGAGACAGGGACAGAGAATTTCTGCATGCTCTATTTGTTTTTTTCGCACACTGGATATATGCCATGATGTCAACACTTGGATGCTACCACTCAACTTACGGTATTGTTACAGACATTGCCATCGAAACTTCTTTCCTTGGGCAAAGGACTACTGGGTAAAAGATTCACCTCCAATCTCCTTGTGTTCCACATGGGACTGAAAGACTGAAGAATATCCCTTCTTGTCGACAGGAGTTTCTCTCTTGTCAACAGGAGTTTCTCTCTTGTCGACAGGAGTTTCCTAGCCAGAGATGACTGACTGTTTTCAGTAGGTTGGCTGTCTCTTTGGGAGAGGCACAGAAGTTCTAATATCCCACTCATAGACTTTATTTGGGGAAATGTAAACTCATTTTCCATTTGCAAACTGTGCAACTAGAGTAGGGCAAGTATTGTGACTCCTTTACTGTGCATGAATGTCTTTTTGGGTGGTATCACACTGTACCAGCCAATGTGAGTTGAAAGAATAAATATAGAAATACTGACAATGTGTTGAAGAAAGAGGGTGAAACGCAATGAACATAATATGTTTTGCTCAAGATGATCTGCAACTATATGTTTATTCTATTTGCATAGTTCTTATGAAATGAATTATTCCAACTGCCCCTAACAGTTAGTTGTATGACATAATTAGATTTAGATGCTGATTACCCTGAGTTAGTTACAGTAGATCTGAGACTATTACGATGAGTAGGAGGAGAGGCGATCTCAGGAGGAAACTGGGATTGGCTCATGATGAGGATCTTTAAGATAACCATCCACAGTTGTTCTGTTTTTACCTGTAACAATAGTTATTTAGCATCCTCTATGTTCTAAGGTGGTCATTTGCATATACTTGGGGGCTGACTAGGAGGACAATGAAAAGAAGCAAGAAGCCTGGAGTGTATCTAATGGGCTAGATCCACATTTCCCCCCCTGTGCAACAAATTAATTTTCCCTCTCCACACTGTAAACCAAAGGCTTTTTTAACTCAAAATACTTCTAGAAAGTTGAACTCAAGTCAATGAAAAGTCATTATTGCTTAAAATGTTTATATGGTACTGACTCAAAACTAAATGAGAAGTCACATCAACTCAGTTTTTTTGAAGGTATGATAACAAATTAACTTTTTACCCAGCATACTCTACCGCATGTAAAAATAAAAATAAATCAAATTGTTTTTAATACCTGAGTTTTTGCATGTACAGTGCCTTCGGAAATGATTCAGACCCCTTGACGTTTTCCACATATTGTTAGGTTACAACCTTAATCTAAAATTGATTGTTTTTTCCCCTCATCAATCTACACACAATATCCCATAATGACGAAGCAAATACAGCATTGAGTGCAAAGGGTTTCCTCAAAAGTTTGGAGTAATGACAGCACATTGTCATTACTCAAACAAACTCCAGCGGGTTTCTATAAGTGGACTAGCACCTTGAAGGAAAAATACCCCACAACAATAGCTTGCGGCAATATTGTGTTAAGCAGCACTGTGAAATAGTTTCCTTTAATTGAGTACAGCATTATGTCCCTGCTATAGAAATGTAGTTGGTGTAAATTTGGAATGAGAAACGTAGGTAGAGTGAGACTCCCAGGGACATGGAAACTGCTTAACAATGATGTAGATTGGTGTCTGACATCGTGGTGTTGAAATAGTTACACACAAAATAGAAAGAGAGAGAGAGAGATTAGGGGTGAGGAGAGAATGAAAAAATGCACCTGTTCAAATTGTACTTTAATGTCAGGGGTACAAAATCTCACACAAACTTAGACTTCTGGCAAAAAGAGATTACTTCGGGGCCTATGCTGGATAATCAGGAAGTGTGTGTGTCAGTGTGCATGTCTAGCCTTAGCTGGCAGATATAAGGAATATGTGTTCCAGCCAGGACTCACTGTGCAAAACCTTTGGGCATAATAGTAAAACAGAGATTCAGGAATCTGGGGGGGTGTAACGGTTTTCCTTAGGTGAAGGAGAGGCGGACCAAAATGCAGCGTGGTGGTTATTCATGTTAAATTTATAAAGACACTATACATGAATAAACTAACAAAAACAATAAACGTACAAAAACAATAAACGTACAAAAACAATAAATGTACAAAAACAATAAACGTACAAAAACAATAAACAGCCCTATCTGGTGCAAACACAGAGACAGGAACAATCACCCACGAAACACTCAAAGAATATGGCTGCCTAAATATGGTTCCCAATCAGAGACAACGATAATCACCTGCCTCTGATTGAGAACCAATTCAGACAGCCATAGACTACGCTAGAAAACCCCACTAAGCCACAATCCCAAAACCTACGAAAAACCCCTACAAAAACACACCACAAAATAAACCCATGTCACACCCTGGCCTGACCAAAATAATAAAGAAAACACAGAATACTAAGACCAGGGCGTGACAGGGGGTGTTTGTGTTAGAGGCTGTCCCGATGACAGTACAGACAACTCCTCTGACAGAGAGGACAAACATATAGAAATAGGTTTGTTTGTCTATCACTTCTGTTGCAAACAATTATTACAAGGTAGACTATCATTGAACCATGGTGAATAACGTGAAGCATTACACTGTTAAAATGAGGTGCTTAATAAGACCAAAACTAGTGGCAACTGAGCTGCCAACAACTGAAGGAGACAAAACTGTAACTGTGGTAGATTATTGAAACACATTATCTTGAGATGTTTTGAAACATTACACCGTGTGTTGTAACACCACTTAATCAAGTATTTTGCAAAACCTTGCCAGAGACTGGGATTATTAACAAAAAAGGTTGAAAACCCTATTATAATGTTTTGAATCCTGTCTAGTACAGAATTAGTTCCCCTTTTCTGAAGTGTCTTAATGCTTAACATTGTTCTATGTATTTTATCATTTGGCAGGCATTGTCAAGCACAGTGTTAAAACTACCTGCAGAAACTGGTGGTTGAATTGCAAGAACTGAGGATTCTGCACTTGCCTCTGCCATTGGTTCTCGAGTAGCACAGCAGTCTAAGGCACTGCATTTCAGTGCTAGAGGTGTCACTACAGACACCCTGGTTTGAATCCAGGCTGTTTCACAACTGGCCGTGATTGGGAGTCCCATAGGGCGGCGCACAATTGGCCGGTGTAGGCCATCATTGTAAATAATCATTTGTTCTTACGTCACTGACTTGCCTAGTCAATTAAAGGTAATCAGGGTAGTAATGGAGTCCAGGTGTGCGTAATGAGGGTTGCCAAGTGTGCATGATGATGGGTTGCCAGGACCTGCAACGTCGAGTGCCGGAGAGGGGACATTTTTTACATCAAAATAAAGCATCATAAAAAATAAAGGTGGACTTCCACAAAAAAATATTCTCCATAGGCCCTTAAAGTATCACCAATCAATTTGTAGGTTATAAACCATTTGCATTTCTAATTCATTGATTGTATGAAAAACTGTTTTTTGTTGTTGTGTGTCTTGATGCAGACTTTTACATGCACTGAAATCCCTATTAGCAACAATATTCAGGTTGAATAACCACTTTGGGTTACTCAGAGTACTACATTTCTGTTTTAAAACACATTCTGTGTATTAAAACATTTACATCCTCCAGACACCAGATCTCAACTTACAGTAGGTGCATTATCTTTCATGGTTTCATTACACAATCATGGTGTTTTAAGACTTTCTGTTTTTACAGTATGGTCATCAATTATCAGAATCCATGATCAAGGCTAGTTACCTTGAAATACTTGTTTACATCTCCATCAATACAATGTGTACATGTAAAAAACAACATAGGCCTACTTTCATAGAAAAATACATTTATTTTCAACAATTACAACATTTCATTTTGTTTACAGTGATAACTATGGGGTAAAAACTTAAATATTAGCTTATCTAACAAAATTAACAATACAGTATAGCTCATGCACTACAATGTTAAGCAACTTATGCTAAATCTTCAACAAGACCATCCCATAAATGGTTTAAAACATTTACTAATATTAAAATCACCATGATCAACACTTGCTTACCTCATCATATTATCTTAGATGTTACAGTTACAAAGTGAATTATGACATGCTAGAAAAAGTGAGAAATATTATTATATTAGCAGTAGGCTAATAGAAAACCAACTCTGTTCAGTGTGCCAAGATTCTAGAATGGACAATCTAATAAAAAATGTTGGCATACATGCTTTTTATCCACCTGTACACCTTTTAACAGCCTCAATTATATCTAGAGATTGTTTCCCAAGCAGCCACACTAATTTGTAGTATGCCTTTCTGTGTAATTATTTACATTCCACCTCCCTTGTGTAATAGTACAGTCGATACAGTTGTCATTATCAAATGTACAGCTGTAAGATAATCATGTTGCGTTAAAGTTTTGATTAGCAATGCGATCTGGCACTGAAGAAAACAATTACTCTTTCAACAATGGCATGTTCTTATGCCTATTTCTGACATTCACAGATGTCATATTACGCTTCCTCAATACTCAAGTAAGGTATATACACCAAATGTATTCTCCTGCTATACAGAATTCTAAAGTATTGTGAAATACATATTAAGTAGCAATTCTCGGCGACCAAAGTATAGGGTGAAAACGAAGCTTTTGAAATTGGTACATTGAAACACCACAACCTGTACTTACAGTACTCATAATCTCATTTCTTAGACATTAGTACAAGTAGGAAACTCTCTTGTGATCACTCTCTCCCCATTTCTTCCATCTTCTCCTGGTGATAGAATATATAAACACAGGTATAATTATTATGAATAGTGCCCCCAAAGACACTATTGTCTCCAACACCACAATAAAGCAAATTAACCCAGTTGGTATCATTTGAATGTTTTGATGTTGGCAGCAATTGGAGGACCTTTGTGTCGACCTACCAACTAAACTAGCATAGGAACCACTGCAGGCATCAGAGTAATCATGGAATCTTAACTTCTTATGTCTGGGGGCAGTATTGAGTAGCTTCGATGAATAAGGTGCCCAGAGTAAACTGCCTGCTACTCAGGCCCAAAAGCTAAGATATGCATATCATTAGTAGATTTGGATAGAAAACACTCTGAAGTTTCTAAAACTGTTTGAATGATGTCTTTGAGTATAACAGAACTCATATGGCATGCAAAAACCTGAGAAAAATCCAACCAGGAAGTGGGAAATCTGAGGTTTGTAGTTTTTCAACTCATTGCCATTCCAATATAAAGTGTCTGTGGGGTCATTTTTCACTACCTAAGGCTTCCACTAGATGTCAACAGTCTTTAGAACCTTGTTTGATGCTTTTACTGTGAAGGGGGGCCGAATGAGAGGGGATTGAGCCAGGTGTCTGGCAGATTGCCACGATCTCGTGATGCACGGTCATGTGAAAGTTAGCTTGCGTTCCATTGCTTTTCTCTGGTTGAAACATTATTGAAGATTTATGATAACATCCTAAAGATTGATTCTATACTTCGTTTGACATGTTTCTACGACCTGTAATATAACTTTTTGGACTTTTCGTCCGACCTTTCGGCTGGACTTGTTTACCAAACGCCCTAACAAAAGGAGGTATTTGAACATAAATTATGAACTTTATCGAACAAATCAAACATTTATTGTGGAACTGGGATTCCTGGGAGTGCATTCTGATGAAGATCATCAAAGTTAAGTGAATATTTATAATGCTATTTCTGACTAATGTTGACTCCACAACATGGCGGATATCTCTTTGGCTGTTTTGGCGCCATACTCAGATTATAGCATGGTGTGCGTTTTCAGTAAAGCTTTTTTGAAATCTGACACAGTGGTTGCATTAAGGAGAAGTTTATCTATAATTCCATGCATAATAGTTGTATCTTTTATCAATGTTTATTATGAGTATTTCTGAAAATTGATCTGGCCCTCTGCAAAATCCCTGGATGTTTTGGAACTACTGAACATAACGCGCCAACGTATACTGAGATTGTTTTTATATAAATATGAACTTTATCGAACAAAACATACATGTATTGTGTAACATGAAGTCCTATGAGTGTCATCTGATGAAGATCATCAAAGGTTAATGATTCATTTTATCTATATTTCTGCTTTTTGTGACTCCTCTCTTTGGCTGGAAAAATGGCTGTTTTTCTGTGACTTGGCTCTGACCTAACATAATCGTTAGGTTTGCTTTCGTCGTAAAGCCTTTTTGAAATCGGACACTGTGGTGGGATTAACAAGAAGTGTATCTTTAAAGTTGTGTAAAATACTTGTATGTTTGAGGAATTTGTAATTATGGGATTTCTGTTGTTTTGAATTTGGCTCCCTGCACTTTCACTGGCTGTTGTCATATCGATCCCGTTAGTGGGGATCTCAGCCCAAAGAGGTTTTAACAGACACACAACAGCCATATTATTGAATCCAATGGTACAAGTTAAAGCTCCCATATTGCTCTGCCCATTGAGAATAAATAGTTGGGATGCAACAGAAGAGAAATCTATCTGTCTCCGATCACTAAGGTCTGCTGGAGGAGAGACCTGCTGTGAGATGAAGATTGGCCAAATTGCTGACCTCTCAAAAAGCCTTCCGCCCACATGTCTATCAGGACCACTGCAGTAGCACTATTGTCAAAAACAGTCAGCAGTCCCCCTGATTTAACAACCCAATGGTTTCCCTATGTTGACCTTTATGCACACACGTACACATGGATTTTGTACTGTACATATGTGGCAATGGTGGAGTAGGGGCCTGAGGGGGAACAGTGTGTTGTGAAATCTGTGAATCTATTGTAATGTTAAAAAAATTGTATAAACTGGCTTAATTTAGCTGGGGATACATATTAAATACAAATACTTACAGGAGCTTATGGTACGAAATAAGACAAATCAATGGCACTTAAGGGTTTGTCAAGTACAATACAGTAGGCCGACACCATGAAACATTCTGTATCTTAAAATGGCTAATCATAATGCCCTCATGACACTGAATATTGATACAATGCTTTCCATTGCAATCCATAATTCTGTCAGAACTCAATATCTGACACAAACCTATTCTGATAGACGATAAGGTGCTGTGTTGTTTTTATTGCAGCTCGCTTGACGCATTAGCTATCTCTTTGAAAATATGTGAGTTAACTGACTAGCTAGCAGTTTGTGGCTTTTAAACTTGCTGTCCTAGCAATGATGAAAACGTATTACAATGTTTCAATTATACCTTTCAACCAATGTATTTAGCGTGATTAATTATTGAAATTGCAAATGAACTTGATGTCTATTACGACAATTTACAATATAACTATTGCTCATATGTTACAGTGCACAACAGAGATTTGTCTTCTGCTGTGTGTGGACAGATGATTTACATAGGCTACGGCATGTGATGATTTTCATGGGAGCTTGGCTCTGGCTCATGGGAGCTTGGCTTGGCTCTAGGTCCATTAGGCAAGTCCGCCACTTTTCTATACGGTAAGGTCTAACTTACCTCTGGTCCTGGCCTCCAGTTCTTTCTCTGTAAGTTCCTTCTCTGAGGGGAACTCACTGTTCTTCATCTTGGACATGGTGTTGTTCTGCCTAACCGTGCCGATCCTCTCCGGCTCCTTTTCCTGGTTCTCCTCAGCCTGGACATGGATCCAAGGGATTTTCCTAACAAGCCAGACACCACTCTACTGACGTCATGTGAACTTAAGCTGCAGTTCGGTAACAACTTCACTTCTTAGTTGATAGTAAAAGTATAATGTAGCTTTTGAATGCCACTAAGACAAAATAAGAAAAAATTGGTTGACTATTACCAACCAATCAATATTATTGCTTGAACATACCTTTTGAACTTGAAGATGAAGAATGCAACTAAACCAACAAACGCCACAGATAGCGACATCAGCATGGCTGAGCTACTGTGAATTGGGTTGGAATCAACCAGAGGTGCTGGGGAAATACAGAGACAGAAAAATACTTTAGCCTACAGATTTCTGCTTTAGCCAATTCTTTTGTTGATATCATTAATTGAATGTAGTTATGTCTTTGTTACTCTTGTCTATAACTGTTCTGTACTTTCTCATGTACTTTATGTTTTGTGCTGACCAAGAAGAGTAGCTGCTGCATGAGCTACAGCTAATGGGGATCCTAATAAACTAAAGTAAACCAACCATGCCAAACGCGCAAAAAAAAGAGTTGGTAAAAGCAGAAACAATTTCAATGGGAGAAAACAAGGGAAGAAACCAGCAATCATTCGTTTTTATTCACTTAGCAGGTGTCCAGTAGGTCTGAGTGAGCATCTGTCATGTTTCATTTTAAGAAGGGCCTCCATCCATGAGGTCCCGCTCTTTCTCCCTACGCCTCTGAAAGGTTTGCGCTTAGTCATGGCTTTAAGTGCTGAGGCATATTATTCAGAGTATGTATTAACCCACCCCCAACCAATCTTTCTCTCTTCAAAAGAGGAGACCAGTGAAGTCGTTGACCTTTCTACAGCATTTTAAAGGCACCTCAGACCTTTCCATGCAGACACAATTTAAGACACATCAGTGACTGAATGAAAAGGGTAAAGTTATGATTGACAAGTTGTAGTGATATGCTAATATCCAAATGACCCTGTTGACTTCCAAGGTGTATACTAAAGGTATCTGTTGTTAAAAGTCTCATTGATTGCATGACTATAAGACAATCTACTGTAATAAGCTAGTTACAAAAGAGATTCAAGTAAAAATATCTATCCATGTCTGATGTTGATATCAGGTGGTGAATTGAGTGTCGGTACAGTGCTTATTATAATATTTATAATTGTTTATGCATTGTTATTTAGCATTTTATACTGTGAAAGAGTCAAAGAAAAACTGCAACTTACCCGAAGTTAGCTGTGTGATGTAAACAATTATTTGAGTGTCAGGTTTCAACTCAAACTGGATCAATCCTTGGTTCAGGGCATTTATAAGAATGTCTGATATCTGTATCACAGAATTGAAAAATGACATGGCACCCCAAAATGTGCATTTGCAAAGATTATTCTTTCAAATTTGAAGAAAAGCTGATGATAACATTATCTTGGAAAACCAATTAAATCAGTTAAACCCCATTGGTGATACAAATGTGAATTGTTTTGTAGATTAATTACAAGATAAGATGTTCTAGAAGATTTCCTAAAGTACAAACAAAAAATATGCTTACACTCACTAAGCCCTCTTCATTCCGTTTCCCATATTCAGACAAATGAGTCTCAGGCAGGATAAATAGTTCTGCTGTTGTTGGAACACCTGGAAACAACGATACCAACAGCTGCTCTTCTGGAAACCCAGACACCTGTAACAGCAGTCTTCCAGTCAAACACGCACACTGCTATCGTGGGAAAACACATCATACTACACATCTATGTTTACTTTACTTCCTTAAAATGTCACATTGAATTAAAGAGGGTTATCCTCATCATGACCATAAAAGCCATTGCGTGACAAACTCATGACGACTGTTGTCCCAGAGGGAACTTAGTCCTATACCTGTGACACAGCTGTCCTCACCACACGGCCCACATCCTCTCTCCACTCAGGGATGTCAGGGTTGTGCTCGTCCAAAGTCGGAGAGAATGATAACAGCAGGGATTTGAAGAACTCTGCGAAACATGGAGGATGATTCCATGAACCCTCTACCACAAAGCTTTGCCGTGTGGCAACATACCATTAAGAATCCTTCAGTTTGCTGGAATTGCTTATAACCTAACATGAATTTACAATTTACTCTTGTTTCTCATGACATAAAGGTGAGTAGAAAGGAGTAGAGGTGACGTCCACATTCTCACTAACAAGGCAGTGCTAACATGGATACAGAAGATGTGTGATTAAAACAAGTTGCGCACCTATGTTGCATTCATATTAAAGCCTTCGAAGGAGTCCTTTCCGCTCACCTTTAACAATGATGACCTTGGTATCCTGCAGTATGTTGCACCCAGAAGACACCTGGACAACGACCCTGTTCATGCCCTCCTTCTGAAACGTGTACGCGATGCTTCCACCCAAGGTTATTAAGGACTGGGTTTTGCAAGACAAAGCGAATGGCATAGAAAACCTCACAACCTTTTGCCTTTTGCAGCACACATGGAATACACAAGGGACCAAAACAACTTGCTGCGAATAAACAATTCCAATCTACAATACAACAAGGTACCTGAACTAGGCAAGGTGTAGCACCCACACAGATACAGCAGGAATGGTCAGTGTAATTGGGAGAAGGACTCTCACCTCAGAGCTGTTTTCAAACCACCAGAAAAAGGTTAGTGTTCTTTGGTGGACGGGCCAGACCACAGCAGTTAGGTTGGCTTCCTTCTTCCTGATGGCCACAACAGGAGCTGAGAGATACACACGCTCCACTGGGCCTGAGACACACAAGAGAACCACATTGGCCAATACAAACCAAATGTAGTCATTTTGGTAACAGTAAATTGGTTAATTTACAAATCCAACATAATCCAATAGCTTCATAAGCACTTAAAATGCATTGTCAATCTATAGTTCTTGACGTATGATCATCTGTAATCTATGCTGGTGTCAGTGGCTTACTGCGGTAACATGCTTAGGTAGGAAAAATCATGAAACCACATGAGACATAAGGGAGCCAGTGTTTCTTGTTGACATACTGGTGATATGTAAGAACATGGAGCTGCTGTCATATCCCTGGCTGTTCTCAGCATGTGCTGTCACTCTGAAGATCCCAGGTGCTCTATAGCTGTGTTTGATCCCATCGCCTCTCCGGCTCAGGTTGTACATGACCGTGATGCCATCCCCAAAGTCTAGCTGGATATGTGTCCACAACGAGTTTCCCTGGAGACAGGAAGTAAGACAGACATCATTAGTCAGAACAGATTGTTATGACACTGCATTATCTTTCACAGGGAAGAGTTGTCTAGGGAAATACTTGGGATGAGATTTGAGATTAGACATAGGAGAAGCACTCGGGAGACGAGAACGAACAAGAGAGAACTCAGGAGGAGCAAGTGAGAGATAAAGATAGAAAGAAAAAGAAACAGAGACAATGTAGTGAGTCATAGTGCTCTTTCATTCCAAAACCAGACAAAAGCAGTTCAGACTCTGGGGACTTCACGTCATCCAACACTTCAAAAGCACAAGATAATCCAGGACAAACTTCCACCGCTCCATGATGAAATAATAATAATATGCCTACTAATGACACAGTGTTGGTTAGTGGTGGGAGAGAAGACTCACATCGTCCAGATGCACCAGGAAGGTGATGTTACTGCCCAGGTTGGCGGTGAGGTCTCCATGGCTAGTGGTCAGTCTGAGGCCTCTGGGAGGCCTGGGGGAACAATGCTGTTTCCTGGGGGAGTACACATCCTTTCCTCCCTCTTTGCAGTTATTAGACAAAACCTTCCTGTACCTACCAGTGACAACATTCACAGCATAGATGTCATTTTATAATTGAGAGTGAGACTGGATTTACTGTAGTCTCAATGCAGAGAGAGTAATTTGCTGAACAAAGGGCTCTATTCAATCAAAAACAATATTTACTGAGTGGGAAAACACTGAATATCAAATCACTGCACAGAAAGAGTGTTATTTTGCACAAGGGAGGAAGGAATGAGGGATAGTACAAGTTACTTACCCTGTGCTATTGAGGTAATTCTGGCTAGTGCTACAGCTTCTTGGTACCGTATTTGGGTCGAACCAAAAAGCAGGTGAACACTTTCCATCAGCTTGACGTTCATACCCATAATCACTGTAAAACATCAGACTGTTCATAAAACACTATCTACTTTCCCCTCGCTGACACTAAAAAGCTTTTGTAGTTGAGCAATAGGTCAGTTATTTTTGGTATGACTACAAGACTAGTGACATGATCGTTGTCAGAAGAGATTTTCAGAGATAAAGATACAATACATTTAAAATTAATTTAGCAATTCCTTACTTATTAATTGGATGAAAATAAATAATTTGTCATTATGTAAATTAGACAAGCTTAGTCACATTCACAATTTGCAAACCATAATTGGATTGTGTGGATGCATGCACAGTGGCTACATGTAATAAACTGGAGAACATCAGGGAAATTGAAGAGGTATAAAGTTGAGCAAACTAATCGTTTTGGTGATTAGATATGTGATTAGGGGGGCTGTTAAGTCCTGTGAGGCTCCAGTAATTAAGAAACAATTCCATTTAATGTCCAGCAGAGTGTTGGGGGATGGGTTACATGTACAGTCCCCTTGCCTATTCACTGATGTAACAACTGAGGAAGTCTACCATAACTTTAAATACCATTCAAAATCATAGGCCCTGCAGATGCATGGTTCTGAGGATATGACTCGGGAGTAGTCCTGGGTCAGCATACAGCGGTTCCCTGGCCTCCGTTTCATAAAGGTCTGCTTTTCTCCCATCACACATGGCTCTCCCTATCAAACGCATTACATTTCATTCCCTGCGGTGAATTTCATTACATTGATTCAATGTTTTTTTACAGATCAATAGCCTGAAATTATATGAATGTACAATGTGATTCAGCTGTGTGTGTGTGTGTGTGTGTGTGTGTGTATATGTGCGCGTGTGTGTGTGAGTGTGTGTGTGAGTGTGTGTGTGTGTGTGTGTGTGTTTGTGTACATGCATCCATGTGCTGTGTTTACAGTGACAATAAACAAACATGCCTATCTTGATGTTGGCATCAAATCAATAACTTTCATTATGTACATAACCTTGTTATGTAGGTTCCAAGTCTGATAATCTCCATCCATGCATCTCCTGCTAAAGATGGCTTTGTAGTCAATCTTTATCAGCTGCCATTCTGAAATACGACTTAAGTGTCCAGTGAAACTTAAATCAACGAAACAAAACATTAGGTAAGTTATTAGCCTTATTGTCTTTGTCTCTTGTAAAACGAAGATGTTGCCCAGACTAGTGTATTGCTGCTGTGGTCCAGACATTCAATTTAAACACATTAACAAAAATAAATAACTTTGCAAACACAGCTATGTGTATAGTACCTCTGGCAAACAAAACATTGTAACTTGAGAAATTAAGTTTAGGTGCTATTTACCGATTCATGCATAATAACAACACTATTTGACTTTCATAAACAGATGACCTGTAACCAAGAACATGAGTTCTTTGTTTACTTAATGTTGACCCAACCCTAACTCCACTTACGTGATGATGTGATTCTCTGGTTGCATAAGAGCTCCATCCAGAAACAAAGGAACCAGAGAGAAACTGTGACGATCCCATGTCTTACCCTCGTCCAGACTTATCCTATTTCGCAACACAGGACAACAAATATTAACATCTGATTAAATACATAATGTAGTTCATTTACTATGCTAGTAATGGCGTAATTACATGTACAACACAATTTCAAACTCTCTGTCATCTTTGTAATCTTTGTAAGGTGTGACAATGAAAAGAGTTTAACAGAAAATATTTCTAGCCATTTCTACAGAGTCCAAATTCCTAGTGATACCGTTCTTAAGATGAATTCTCATCATGGATGAAAAATGAAGTACCCACATCAGCCTGTTCTCTATTTGGAAAAGTATCCCAACTATGCACTCAATAATATAACTAATGTTTCACAGCTCCAGGTAAATGTTGAGGGTGACAAAACATAAAAAAGAGATATGACTCAGGCTCTAACAATTGAGGGACTTAAATCACCCCTCACAGATGTTAATTGATTGTGACACTGTTTCAGTACGGGGGATATCAAAGTATCTGGTGTGACAGGGTTCCAACAACACAAGGACCCTGGCCCACAAAGTCCCCCAATACTTCAAACCTGGACTTGGCAATATTTGCATAAAAGTAAATTGCGAAAATACCCATGAACAGTGCAATGCGGTAACAGACATTCTTTGTTGAAAGGATTCTGACAGTTTTGATGTGGTGAGAGAAACAGTTGCAGTTGCTGGAGACAGACAACCCATGCAAATATACCTTGCTAATCAGCATTTCAAAGGCTAAATGTAATCCTATGCAACAACACAACCAAAACTGAAATCAGAATTAAATTAACTGTGTCCTTAAATGTGAACATCAACATTAGTCTTTAAAGCATTGCACACCTGTTTCTGAAATCAACTGATAAGGCACAGTATAATGCTGCTTTACATACAATGTATATCATTATTATACTACCATATACAGTACCTTCAGAAATTATTCACACCCCTTTACTTTTCTGCATTTTGTTGTGTTACAGCTGAAATTCAGATTTTTTTTGTCACTGATCTACACACAATAAACAAAGTTAGAATTTTTTGGTAGAACATTTTCCAAATTGATAAAAAATGAAAAGCTGAAATGTCTTGAGTCAATAAGTATTCAACCCCTTTGTTATGGCAAACCTAAATAAGTTCAGGAGTAAAAATGTGGTTAAAAAATGTGTTCAATAGTGGTTAAAAAAATAAATAAAAAACTCCCCATCTCTGTACCCCACACATACAATTATCTGTAAGGTCCCTCAATCGAGTAGTGAATTTTAAGCACAGATTCAACCACAAATAACAGGGAGGTTTTCCAATGCCTTGCAAAGATTTGTCAAGATAAAAAAGCAGATGCTGAATATCCCTTTGAGCATGGTGAAGTTATTAATTAGGCTTTGGATGGTGTATCAATACACTCAGTCACTACAACGATACAGGCGTCATTCCTAACTCAGTTGCTGGACAGGAAGCAAACTGCTCAGGGATTTCAACATGAGGCCAATGGTGATTTTAAAACAGTTACAGAGTTGAATGGTTGTAATATAAGAAAACTGAGGATTGATCAACAACATTGTAGTTATCAAAAAGAAAGGAGGACCAATGCACTCTTCATATAATGAATTAAAATGCCTTTATTTGTATGGTATGTTCAATAGAAATAAAGTTTTAAAAATCCGACGCATTTCGGCTGCATGGCCTTCGTCAGGGATACAAATAAATGTACTTCTAGTTCCGACCATGCAGTAATACCTAACAAGTAATCTAACAATTTCACAACAACTTCCTTAAACACACAAGTGTAAAGGAATGAAATTGAATATGATCGCCGAAAGGTATAGGCAAGATGCAGTAGATGGTATAAAGTACAGTATATACATATGAGATGAGTAATGGAGGGTATGTAAACATTATATCAAGTGGCATTGTTTAAAGTGGCTAGTGATACATATAATACATCCAATTTTTATTATTAAACTAACTAGAGATGAGTCAGTATGTTGGCAGCAGCCACTCAATGTTAGTGATGGCTGTTTAACAGTCTGATGGCCTTGATATAGAAGCTGTTTTTCAGTCTCTCAGGCCCCGCTTTGATGCACCAGTACTGACCGCACCTTCAGGATGATAGCGGGGTGAACAGACAGTGGCTCGGGTGGTTGTTGTCCTTGATGATCTTTTTGGCCTTCCTGTGACTTCGGGTGCTGTAGATGTCATGGAGGGCAGGTAGTTTGCCCCCAGTGATGCATTGTGCAGACCTCACTACCCTCTGGAAAGCCTTACGGTTTTGGGCGGAGCAGTTGCCATAGCAGGCGGTGATACAGCCCGAAAGGATGCTCTCGATTGTGCATCTGTAAAAGTTTGTGAGTGTTTTTGGTAACAAGCCGAATTTCTTCAGCCTTCCGAGGTTGAAGAGGCGCTGCTGCACCTTCTTCACCACGCTGTCTGTGTGGGCGGACCATTTCAGTTTGTCCGTGATGTGTACGCCGAGGAACTTAAAACTTTTCACCTTCTTCACTACTGTCCCATTGATGTGGATAGGGGGCTGCTCCCTCTGCTGTTTCCTGAAGTCCACAATCATCTCCTTTGTTTTGTTGACATTGAGTGTGAGGTTATATTCCTGACACCACACACCGAGGGCCCTCACCTCCTCCCTGTAGGCTGTCTCGTCATTATTGGTAATCAAGCCTACAACTGTATTGTCGTCTGCAAACTTGATGATTGAGTTGGAGGTGTGCATGGCCACGCAGTCATGGGTGAACAGGGAGTACAGGAGAGGGCTGAGAACGCACCCTTGTGGGGCCCCAGTGTTGAGGATCAGCGGGGTGGAGATGTTGTTTCCTACCCTAACCACCTGGGGGCGGCTCGTCAGGAAGTCCAGGACCCAGTTGCACAGGGCGGGGTCGATACCCAGGGTCTCGAGCTTAATGACGAGTTTGCAGGGTACTATGATGTTATTTGCTGAGCTGTAGCCAATGAACAGCATTCTTACATAGGTATTCCTCTTGTCCAGATGGGTTAGGGCAGTGTGCAATGTGATTGCGTCGTCTGTGGACCTATTGGGGCAGTAAGCAAATTGGAGTGGATCTAGGGTGTCAGGTAGGGTGGAGATAATATGGTCCTTGACTTGTCTCTCAGAGCACTTCATGATGGAAGTGAGTGCTATGGGGCGATGGTCATTTAGCTCAGATACCTTAGCTTTCTTGGGAACAGGAACAATAGTGTCCCTCTTGAAGCATGTGGGAACAGCAGACTGGGATTGGATTGATTGACTATGTCCGTAAACACACTAGCCAGCTGGTCTGCGCATGCTCTGAGGACGCGGCTAGGGATGCTGTCTGGGCCGGAAGCTTTGCGAGGGTTAAAACGTTTCATGTTGGCAGCAGTGAAGGAGAGCCCGCAGGTTTTGGTAGCGGGTGGTGTTGGTGGCACTCTATTGTCCTCAAAGCGAGCAAAAAGTTTAGTTTGTCTGGAAGCAAGACATTGTGGACCGCGACGGGGCTGGTTTTCCTTTTGTAGTCCGTGATTGACTGTAGACCCTGCCACATACCTCTCATGTCTGAGCCGTTGAATTGCGACTCTACTTGTTCTCTATACTGACGCTTAGCTTTTTTGATTGCCTTGCGGAGGGAATAGCTACACTGTTTGAATGTCTGCTTGGGGAGGATATACAGGACTGTGATTATGAACGAAGAGAATTCTCTTGGTAGATAATGAGGTCGGCATTTGATTGTAAGGAATTCTAGGTCAGGTGAACAAAAGGACTTGAGATCCTGTAAGTTGTTACGATCACACCACGTCTCGTTAATCATAAGGCCTCCGCCCTTCTTCCTACCAGAGAGATGCATGTTTCTGTCGGCGCGATGCGTGAAGAAACCAGGTGGCTCTACCGACTCTGATGACGTTCCCCGATTGAGCCATTTTTCCATGAAATAAAGAATGTTTCAATCTCTGGAAGGCAGCCCTTGCTCGGATTTCGTTTACCTTGTTGTCAAGAGACTGGACATTTGCGAATAGTATGCTCGGGAGCGGTGCGCGATGTGCCCATCTACGGAGCCTAACCAGAAGACCGCTCCGTCTGCCCCTTCTGCGGCACCATTGTTTTGGGTCGCGGGCTGGGATCCGATACATTGTCCAGGGTGGTGGACCAAACAGAGGATCCACTTCAGGAAAGTCGTATTCCTGGTCGTAATGTTGTTGAGTTGACGTTGCTCTTATATCCAATAATTCTCTCTGGCTGTATGTAATAAAACGTAAGATTTCCTGGGGTAACAATGTAAGAAATAACACATAAAAAAACAAGACCGCATAGTTTCCTAGGAACGCGAAGCGAAGCGGCCATCTCTGTCGGCGCTGGAAGTATGATGCTTGCAACAAGGAACTCAAGTAATAATTGCAAAAGATGTGGCAAAGAAATTTTATTTTTGTCCTGAATACAAAACATTACGTTTGCGACAAATCCAACACAACACATCACTGAGTATCACTCTTCATATTTTCAAGGATGTTGGTGGGTCTGCTTGTCATCGGTAAGAACTGGGTCTACTTGTAATCGGTAAGGATTAGGGAGTTTTCTGAGACAAAATTAAACAGAATAAAGCAAACCATGAAAAACCTGGTTCAGTCTTCTTTTCAACATGGGAGATTAATTCACCTTTAAGCAGGACAATAACCTAAATCACAAAGCCAAATCTATACTGGAGTTGCTTACCAAGACACCATTGAATGTTCCTGAGAGGTCTAGTGACAGTTTTGACATAAAGTGGCTTGAAAATCTATGGCAAGACATGCAAATGGTTTCTAGCAATGATCAACAACCAACTTGATGGAGCTTGAATTATTTTGAAGAGTAATGAGCAAATATTGTACAATCCAAGTGTGCAAAGCTCCCAGACTTACCCAAAAAGGCTCAAAGCTGTAATTTCCTGCCAAATGTGTTTCTAACATTCATTGTATAAAGGGGGTTAACAGTTATCTGATCAAGATATACACTGCTCAAAAAAATAAAGGGAACACTTAAACAACACAATGTAACTCCAAGTCAATCAGACTTCTGTGAAATCAAACTGTCCACTTAGGAAGCAACACTGATTGACAATACATTTCACATGCTGTTGTGCAAATGGAATAGACAACAGGTGGAAATTATAGGCAATTAGCAAGACACCCCCAATAAAGGAGTGGTTCTGCAGGTGGTGACCACAGACCACTTCTCAGTTCCTATGCTTCCTGGCTGATGTTTTGGTCACTTTTGAATGCTGGCGGTGCTTTCACTCTAGTGGTAGCATGAGACGGAGTCTACAACCCACACAAGTGGCTCAGGTAGTGCAGCTCATCCAGGATGGCACAACAATGCGAGCTGTGGCAAGAAGGTTTGCTGTGTCTGTCAGCGTAGTGTCCAGAGCATGGAGGCGCTACCAGGAGACAGATACCAGGAGATACGAGGGCCCGACGTCCACAGGTGGGGGTTGGACTTACAGCCCAACACCGTGCAGGACATTTGGCATTTGCCAGAGAACACCAAGATTGGCAAATTCGCCACTGGCGCCCTGTGCTCTTCACAGATGAAATCAGGTTCACACTGAGCACGTGACAGAGGTGACAGAGTCTGGAGATGCGGTGGAGAATGTTCTGCTGCCTGCAACATCCTCCATCATGACCGGTTTGGCGGTGGATCAGCCATGGTGTGGGGTGGCATTTCTTTTGGGGGCCGCACAGCCCTCCATGTGCTCGCCAGAGGTAGCCTGACTGCCATTAGGTACCGAGATGAGATCCTCAGACCCCTGGTGAGACCATATGCTGGTGCGGTTGGCCCTGGGTTCTTCCTAATGCAAGACAATGCTAGACCTCATGTGGCTGGAGTGTGTCAGCAGTTCCTGCAAGAGGAAGGCATTGATGCTATGGACTGGCCCGCCCGTTCCCCAGACCTGAATCCAATTGAGCACATCTGGGACATCATGTCTCGCTCCATCCACCAACGCCACATTGCACCACAGACTGTCCAGGAGTTGGCGGATGCTTTAGTCCAGGTCTGGGAGGAGATCCCTCAGGAGACCATCCGCCACCTCATCAGGAGCATGCAAAGGCGTTGTAGGGAGGTCATACAGGCACGTGGAGGCCACACACACTACCGAGCCTCATTTTGACTTGTTTTAAGGACATTACATCAAAGTTGGATCAGCATGTAGTGTGGTTTTCCACTTTAATTTTGAGTGAGACTCCAAATCCAGACCTCCATGGGTTGATAAATTTGATTTCCATTGATCATTTTTGTGTGATTTTGTTGTCAGCACATTCAACTATGTAAAGAAAAAGTATTTAATAAGAATATTTCATTCATTCAGATCTAGGATGTGTTTTGAGCAGTGTATTACGGTTTTATTTTTCATAAATGTTTAATAAATGTTAGAATTGTTATTCTACATTTGGGAGTATTAAATTCATTTTTTATCCCACTTTGTAACACAACAAAACATGGAAAAAGTCAAAGGGTGTGAATACTTTCTGAAGGCACTGTACTCTACAGTATAATTACAATGAACTTACCATATGTGCCGGATGGGTACTGTTGCAACTAAAGACACTGCAACTAAAGCACCTCCATTGTCAAGAAACCAAACACCAAGTTCTTCTTCAAATATCTAATAAAAAGTAGAAGACAATAAACATATGATTTACATCAATAGTTTTTCATATTCATAATGCATATTTAGGAAAAACGGACTGAAGTCGGAGCCCATTTTGAGGCAAAGATGTGTCTCACCTGTCTCCAGCTATTGCCAGCATCAGATGTTATAAACATTCCAAGGCTCGTGGAGGACAGCTCTGTACCAATGTTGCCTAGGAAAAAAAGAAAATATGAATTCATATACCGGTATATTTGCATAGTAAAGATACATATTTGCAAAGAAAATAAACGATCATAACGTTATCATAGCTATGCAGCACCTTCTATTTTAGAGGACTTGATCCCATTATGAACACTTTTATTGATCTGTATTTTATTTGAAGATGTCTACAGTACCACAGATAAAAGCTTGCACAACATTAACAGCTGTGCCTGTCTTGACAATTTTGTTGCTAGAACACAAATATCATGCAGTATAAACCTTTTCGGCTTCTGTCCTACCTGTGGCTACGATGATCCCTGGTGCTGAGTCCTTACTGAAGATGCGTCCAGGCAGGTAAGGGTTCACAGGCATATCCAGGTGCAGATGCAGAGAACAAAATGGCTGCCAAAACAAACACAATGGATTCCATTTAGACATAAGACTAAACAGTGACAACCCATTTTTCATGGCCTTTCTTGAGTAAGGCAGCTCCAAAATGCAGGTGTTTCAGCCTTTCTCAGTGCTTTCTGTGGTGGTGGGGCGGCCGGCGGAAAATACGGAGCGTAGGGGTTGGTAATATTCTCTAGTTGCGCCATGATTGGCTCAGTGTTCTGTCACTCATGGGGACACTACATCACCACAAAATCTACGGGTAGAGCTAAAAACATTCAAGCCCCATGGGTGCTGCCATTGAGTTACATTAGAAGTGCCCATCGAAGAATGCTCAAGATAATTGGCCATAGATAAAAGGACGTCAAATCACGTTCTATAGTAGCTTTGATAATACTTCCAAAATCTTAGCTAGCAAGCTAGCAGACATTCTACTGGCAAATCCTCTTCAACCCTTGTCATATGAAGATAAATAATGAAAATCAAAGATAAAACAAATCGGTGTTCGTTGGCCATTGGACATAAACATTACCGAACAAGTTGGAAATCGCAAATTCAACAATGAGTGGTTTAGATGGAATCAGTGGCTAACTGCAAGCAATCACTAGCCTGCTATTCATTGGAGTGGGTGTGTGGTCCAAGTTTGGGTTTAAGGGTCTCTTTTCCAAGCTTAAAAGGATAAACATTCAATATTGGCCATGCTGTCAATCCAGCATGACTTCTGCCACACTCAAAACAACTGGAAATCTCAGACTTCAATGAGTTCAAGACAACTGGGAACTGAAAAAACTCGCTCCGACTGGGAAAATACGTTTGGAACAGTCATCCAACTCAGAATTGAAAGTCGGGAACTCAGGCCTCTTTCTCGAGCTCCGACGTGAAGATCACTGACGTCATCATGATTCAACCTTGTTTTTTTCCAGAGTTGGCAGTTGTCTTGAAAGCACCATCAATTCAGAGAATGCCAGACTTTGATGACAAAATATGCACACAAAGTACTGCCGCGCCTGTTCCTGTTCAAGTGAGTCCAGAAATGTTTTCTGCCCTACCAAGCAAAAAGGCAGTAACTGAATCATTTGGTCAAAAATTAGTTGTCATTTTTGCAACATTAAATACATGCTTAATCATGTGTACACGTATCCTACCTCAATTGTATTGTGTTTTGGTGAAAATGCGGGTCATATTAGCAGTAACTGTACTAGGTCACTGTGAAACCAAGGTAAATAAAAACAATTTTTCTCAGTTCCACGCTATGAGCAGTTACTGCCTTTTTGCTTGGTAGGGCAGTATTGTATATATTGTAAGAGCTTTCATTGTCTGCTTACATGCCCCATTTATTTATCCTACCATTCTGACTTGGTGTACAGGGAGAATACTGTAAACAATGGCCCATGTTCTGAATTCTGTCACTGTACATTTCAAAAGTCCTAGCTCGCTCATTAACGTTTTATTAGAAATTTCGGATTTCTGCTTGTCGTCCCCTTATGCTATAGATTTTACATCTCAATTGTCAGTAGAAACCAAATATGTTTAAGCAAGTCAGCCTTATCAGTTAAAAAAAAATGTAATAAATGAGGCTTAATGAACTGTTTCGCTGCAGGCTCTGCTGATAGCTAGGTGTGGCAGTGGTAAGGTGTTGGGACTGCTGTTGTGAAAGCTTTATGTAGGCCCTAACAGTTTGTGGGTACCGTTTGTCACCATTATAGCGCAATTAATGTATTGTTTAGTGTTGAGTTGTGTAGTGGCTTTGCTGGCATGCATCAAAACATATACTGTAAATCTTTCTTTGTCCCACCAAGATTTACATGCTAAAATCACCACTGGGCCTAAACCAATACATACAATAAAATGCATCTTATAAGGATCTATACTAGGTATACCAAACATTAGGAACACCCCCCTCCCCCTCCCCGGAGCATTTCACAGGGATGCTGGCCCATGTTGACTCCAATACTTCCCACAGTAGTGTCAAGTTGGATTGATGTCCTTTGAGTGGTGGACCATTCTTGATACACAAGGGGAGACTGTCGAGCGTGAAAACCCAAGCTGTGTTGCAGTTCTTGACACAAACCGGTGCGCCTGGCACCTACTAACATGCCTAGTTCAAAGGCACTTCAATATTTTGTCTTTCCCATTCACCCTCTGAATGGCACAAATACACAATTGTCTCAATACTTAAAAATCCATCTTTAACTTGTCTCCTCCCCTTCATCTACACTTATTGAAGTGGATTTAACAAGTGACATCAATAAAGGATCATAGCTATTACCTGGATTCACCTGGTCAGTCTATTTCATAGAAAGAGCAGGTATCCTTAAAATGTTTTGTATACTCAGTGTATATCTGATTCATTTATATATGACTTTGTGTTCATACTAATCTCTTTGAAATGGAAGTTTACAAAGACCATTTATGAAACATTTGAATATCTTTCACCAACAGATTTAAACTGGCTACAAAGGACATTGGAGCTGGCTGTTCCATTCTGAAGCAAACAAGCCATGTAATAAAAACATTATCCAAGGTGCAAAGACTAATCTGACAAAATTGCTTCACTTACTGATACACCTAAATTACTAATGTCTCTGATGTAATTCACCCAGAGGGGAGGCAATTTCTATGACAGACGAAAACAGTATTATTATCAAGGCACAATGCGAGACCCAATTGTAGACACAGGAGGCAGATGGTTGGAGTCTTACAATGTTTATTAATCCAAAGGGGTAGGCAAGAGAATGGTCGTGGACAGGCAAAAAGGTCAAAACCAGATCAGAGTCCAGGAGGTACAGTGGCAGACAGGCTCGTGGTCAGGCAGGCAGGTACAAAGTCCAGAAACAGGCGAGGGTCAAAAGCGGGAGGACTAGAAATAGGAGAATGCAAAAAGCAGGAGAATTGGGAAAATGCTGGTTGACTTGTAAACATACAAGACGAACTGGCACGGAGGGACAGGCGACACCTGGTGGGGTTGGAGACAATAACGAGGACAGATGACACTGATCAGGGTGTGACAATTATATACATTTTTCCTCTCAAATCCAATCCAATTTCATTGGTCACATACACATGGTTAGCAATGTTAATGCGAGTGTAGCGAAATGCCTGTGCAGGTAGCAGGTAAGGTGGAGGTGATATGATCCTTGACTTGTCTCTCAAAGCACTTCATGATGACTGAAGTGAGTGCTACGGGGCGATAGTCATTTACTTCAGTAATATTTGCCTTCTTGGATACAGGAACAATGGTGGCCATCTTGAAGCATGTGGGGACAGCAGACTGACATAGGGAGCGATTGAATATGTCCGTAAACACACCAGCCAGCTGGTCTGCGCATGCTCTGAGGACGTGGCTAGGGATGCGGTCTGGGCCAACAGCCTTGTGAGGGTTAACACGTTTAAATGTCTTACTCACGTCGACCACGGAGAAGGAGAGGGGGGTTCCGCAGTCCTTGGTAGCGGGCCGCGTCGGTGACACTGTATTATCCTCAAAGCGGGCAAATAAGGTGTTTAGTTTGTCTGGAAGCAAGACGTCGGTGTCTGTGACATGGCTGGTTTTCTTTTTGTAGTCTGTAATTGCCTGTAGACCCTGCCACATACGTCTCGTGTCTGAGCCATATTATACATTCTTTTAGAAATGCATAATATGTGCATATTATGTTAACTCACTTTTCATATACATTAAAAAAAATATATTATTTAAATGAATATCAAACATTTCTAAAACAGATCACCATGGGGCACTGTCTAACTGCCATTTATTGTAATGTAACTTTCATTAGGGTGATCTATTTACAGTGATTAAGTTGTCAAATTGAAATATTTGAGGTTAATGTAGATTTTGAACCACTTGATGGACTGGAATGTATTGAACTACACGTCTAGGATGAGATTCCTCTACCAACCCTCTGCCTGACAATGTAGAAAAGTAAAAAGGTAAAACTGATTAGAGACCAGGCATCTGCCATGAACAACTCTTACTATTAAATCAGCAAGCTTTCGGTGGGTTAAAACATTTGATGAATGAATACTTTAAGAAGCAGTATCATCCACCCCAATGACTTCAGCTCACCAGGATGCAGTGCAGACTGTTTCCAGCCACATCAGTGTTAGGGGCTTGCAGAAGGGCCCAGGTCTGACCCTTGTTATAGGTAATGAAAGTCTTCACTTCATGGTCCACCAATTTGTTGGCAAAAAATATGCCGTTTATTCCTTCTACCTAGAATGACAATAAGCCAAACAGATGAAACAAAAGCGATATCACATTGAGAGAGTGTATGTAATTATTTTAAACAACTTGGTTATGAAAAGGCATTGCACTATGCAAAACTACAGCGGAGATTAAATCATACATAGGAAGTGTGCCTTCAGAGGTACCAAACAAACAGTACTTAACATAGTAATATGGTTTAACTAAGAGCGCCTCACGGAGGTCCTTCCACAGGGAGAGTGTCTTACATACACATACAGTAGATGTACCTTATACATGTCAACCAGTACATTTCCGCCTGGCTCTCTTCTGGTCCGGAGGTTCTCTAGAGACAGAGTGAAGTAGACCCCTGGAGAGTCTGAGATATACAGGCTGTAGGTGTCATTCTGGTTCCACTCCTGTACAGCCGCAAACACCTGCTTCTTATCTGTACTGATGATGTGCATGTCCTGTTTAGATGAGAGGGAGAGAGCGTGGAAGGGTGAATAGACAGGCGGGTAGATAGAGGCAAATTAAGAGTTTCATTCCAAAACAGTATGCATACATTTTCAGAAATGTTGTTAAATTAGCTTTTATTGTTGAAAGAAAAATTGGTGTGATATGGGTGTGTCTTTTCACTATCTCATTGTGGCATGGGGTTGTTCAATGACAAACATGCATTTGTAAAAAAAAATCGAACACTTGATTAGTTTCATTTCAGAGAGACAAATAATCATGTTTCTTTGCTTAATTCTATAAATCCGCCTCACTAGTAATATAGTATAGTAATATGAGATCTGTATTTAAAAGATTTACATTTGAGTCATTTAGCAGATGCTCTTATCCAGAGTGACTTACAGTAACTCCATTCATCTTAAAATAGCTAGGTGAGACAACCACATATCACAGTGAAATTTACAGAATACGAACATTCAATTCCAGCTAAACAATGGATATATAGCATTTTGCAAAAAAATATAAAATCTCAGACGAGTATTTTATACACACACACGAACATACCCATAAGCTATAATTTCCAATAAAAAATAACCCACAGATATGAAAAATTAGCGGATATAGTGTATTGAAAATAAACTCTTCAACTAGACAGTCATACAGATGAATGGAGCTAAATATAATGTAGAGCAATAGAGATAAATAACAAGTGAGAGAGTATCCGTCATCTGTGTGCTTCAAGATGAGCAGCTTTCTGTCTCCACAGACAGCAGTGTACCTCAGAGTGAGTAAAGGGAGGCTTCAGAAATGAAAATGTCCTCAACCTGCTGCTGTATTTATTGCAAGGTGTATTTGGGTAGTGCGATGCTTACCTTGGGAAGACAGTATTTGGGGAGTTGAATTTGTTTGAATGATTCCCTCATATAGGACACAAAATAACTCGCCTGCCCTGACTTGGTAACCTGTAGAAGAAAAAAAGGTCTTGCTTCAGTAGCTCTTGTGGGCGAGTAAGCACAATTCTCGCTTGTAAAGTTAATATTTGATTGAGTATATTAAAATCATCGATGTTTCAGGCATGCTGGCGTTCATTAGAATTAATCCATTTGAAATGTCACTGATTTAACACACCCATTTCATTTTACTCCACCTCGACTTAAGATCGTGGAAACACTGACTCACCCCACAGAAGAACTCTAGTCTTTTTCAGACCTACATCATTGGAATGAAACTACCTTCTGGAAGTCGAAAACTAGGTCAAACTTAAATCCAGTTCAGGTAGGTCGAGTTTAGACACTTCATTACAATAATTAAAACAATTATAATGTGGAAATTAATTTAAAAAATTTAAAAAACATAATTTAGGGACTTGATGCTTCAACACATAGAAGGCAATACAAGTTTATACACCAACATCCAAATGACATACCACTGTATTTACAATTACCTTACAAATAGGTGTGTCCTCTAAATGTGTCTTAGATGTCCTGCTAGCACCAAACACACTACATTAGAACTTTTATTTATTTTATTTGACCTTTATTTAACTAGGCAAGTCAGTTAAGAACAAATTCTTATTTTCAATGACGGCCTAGGAACAGTGGGTTAACTGCCTGTTCAGGGGCAGAACAACAGATTTGTACCTTGTCAGCTCAGGGGTTTGAACTTGCAAACTTCTGGTAACGCTCTAACCACTAGGCTACGCTGCCGCCCCAAACGTCTGGATGACTGTGTGATCACGCTCTCCGTAGCCAATGTGAGTAAGACCTTTAAATAGGTCAACATTCATTAGGCCGCAGGGCCAGACGGATTACCAGGGCGTGTGCTCCGAGCATGTGCTGGGCAAGTGTCTTCAATAACATTTTCAACCTCTCCCTGACCAAGTCTGTAATACCAACATGTTGTTTCAAGAAGACCACCATAGTCACTGTGACCAAGAACACCAAGGTAAACCTGCCTAAATGACTACCGACCCGTAGCACTCACATCTGTAGCCATGAAGTGCTTTGAAAGGCTGGTCATGGCTCACATCAACACCATTATCCCAGAAACCCCAGACGTACTCCAATTTGCATACCGCCCCAACAGATCAACAGATGAGGCAATTCTATTGCACTCCACACTGCCCTTTCACACATGGAAAAAAGGAACACCTATGTGAGAATGCTGTTCATTGACTGCATTTCAGTTTTCAACACACCAAGACAGTTGTGAAGAGGGCATGACATTGGCTATTCCCCCTCAAGAGACTGAAATGATTTGGCATGGGTCCTCAGATCCTCAAAAGAATTCTACAGCTGTACCACCTCGGACTACAGAGGGTTGTGCATAAGGCCCAATACATCACTGGGTTCAAGCTTCCTGCCATCCAGGACCTCTATACCAGGCGGTGTCAGAGGAAGGCTGAAGAATAGTCATAGTCATAGAATGTTCTCTCTGCTACCGCACGGCAAGCAGGACCGAAGAGCCAAATCTAGGTCCAAAAGGCTTCTTAAAAACCTCTTAAGGATCGTACCCTTTCTTAAATTTTCGCCTAAAATGACATACCCAAATCTAACTGCCTGTAGCTCAGGACCTGAAGCAAGGATATGCATTTTCTTGATACCATTTGAAAGAAAACACATTGAAGTTTGTGGAAATGTGAAATTAATATTGGAGAATATAACACATTAGATCTGGTAAAAGATAATACAAACAGAAAAACGTTTAATTATATATATATTTAAATTTTACCCCCTTTCCCCCCCAATTTCATGGTATCCAATTGTTAGTAGTTACTATCTTGTACATAACTATAGAGAAAAAACAAGAATTATATGGTAATACAAAATGTACGTTTATACACTCCCAGGAATGTCATACATGATGGATCATTTGCTAATACACTAACTTTAACACATCTAGATGGCCGGGAGGGGTGGGTGTCGAGCCATAGACAGCAGGGGTTCAAACTGTAGAACCCAGTTCCTACATTTTAATATAGAAATTAATTTGATCAAAACAAAACTATGCTACATTTTATCTCTAGGACCCTCATGATGACAAATCAGAGCAAGATTACTGAATGTAAATACATTATTTACCTTCAGAGGTGAATGTATCAAACCAGTTGCCGTGATAAGTTTGTTGTTGTTATGCACTCTCCTCAAACAATAGCATGGTATTTTTTCACTGTAGAAGCTACTGTAAATTGGACAGTGCAGTTAGATTAACAAGAATGTAAGCTTACTGCCCATATAAGACATGTCTATGCCCTGGAAAGTTTTCTGTTACTTACAGCTGTCATGCTAATCCCATTAGCACACATTAGCTCAACCGTCATAGGGACACCCATCCTGTAGAGGTTTAACAGCTTCTACACCCAAGCCATAAGATTCCCGAACAGCTAACCGGACTATTTGCATTGACCCCCCGTCATAGGGACACCCATCCTGTAGAGATGAACAGCTGCTACACCCAAGCCATAAGACTCCTGAACAGGTAACCAAATGGCTAGCCGGACAAAATGGCTCTAATGGAATAATCTAATCTATCAATGAACCGCATTCTCCCAGGACAGATTTCTGAGGATGTTGTACTTGGCTGTTCCATCTCTCCCAAGAGACATTCGGGGGGTGTTGAAGACTGCTTATTTTGCTGTAGCCCAATCGATAACCTCATTACTCTTTGTCAAGTTAAATCCAACTGCCCCGAGCAATGAAAGTCACTAGAAAGTAATCTGTATTGCCACAGTTACCTGCAACGAGTCAGCTGTGTCCAACTGGGCTATTTTCAACAAAATCTATGAGGCTGGGGTTCGTTCCATCTCAGCTCCAATTCGATTCAGGCATTGTATTGGATAATTATTTATGACCCAGACAGTTACTAATTATTTAGAATACTTCGTTCATTAAATAATATTTTCAATTAAATCCATGAATTGAAAGAGTTGAAACAAATTGACTCACCACCGTACAACCCTACCATTTATCTTCATACGCACAAAGCTGATTTTTACAGGCAAGATGCAGCATTCATCATAAACACCCCATCACATATCTGTCTCATTACAAACTAAAAGAGAACATTTGCTGAACACTTATTGTGTGTCTTTTAAGTCTCAGCAAAGAATTTCAACATCATATTATTAAATAATGTTACACCATAATTGAACCTGAACCCTAATTAGCACTGCAAAACTGTTTAAATTGATGAACAGCAACGCTGACAAAGAAAGACAGACAGCTTTAAATGGAAATCGATGGCAACAGGAGAGAGTGATAATTAAATCAGTAATAATGATACACAATGCCTAACGCCAGCCAACTTCATGTCATCCTTATTGGCAATAATGACAGCAAACTCCATACAGATTCCCTGCCCGATTACAAGAAAAGCCTTCGGCAGACGTGATAACATTTTTCAGTCGACAGAAAATCCTTCAACATCATAGGCAGCTTGGACAACAGAAAATCAAGACGGAAGTGCAGCAGGTGTTTGGAAGGAATGCCATTTTGTAGACTTCAGTGTTACATCACAGATTGGATGCGGTGGAAGAACAGTTCACAGAAACACGGAAGCCTTTTGTGAACACTTAAAATGCACTGGAGTAAATATTTAGATACGCTACACACCTGAACGAACACATAGTTGTCCTGAACAACCAGAGAATTTTGGTCTATGTGTCCCGGGAACAGGTACTGTCTGTTTGATTCTGTGCATCGTTGAGCTCGGCACGTAACATACTGAGCACCTAACACAGAAGAGATCTAGATTAGTTGTCAGTAACAATCTTAGAACAACCAACCAATGAAGAAAAATCACAAGTTAATGGACGTCTGACTGTCTTTAGTGGGCACTAAAACTTTCTACACCTATTCTCAATTTTGCAGGGACAAGATAAAAATAGCATTCCTCTTGCACTAAGAGAATCAATGAAACAAAAACAAAAAACATGATGACAATTCAATCATTCTCTCTCATATCACACAAGTAATAGTATTTTGTCCCACCAAGGAATCCTGGTAATTGGTTTCTTTGAATAAAGTCTATATTGTTAATATTTTTTATAGAATTGAGGTTCTGATATGGGGCACAAGGGACTGATTAAAGGGGACATACATCTATCAATCTATTATATAAAGCTCTATATTTGTCAAGATACTCATATTCTGCTTTACAGTGCCTCTGGTACCTATCCTGCAGACAGGAATGAGCCTTGTCTTTTCAGTGACCTCGCTCTAAATAAGAGGCAAGAGATTCATGGGGTCCTGCTACTGCGGGGGAGCGTGGCAAGCTACAGAGCAGCACTCACGTCCTTTGGCGATGTGGGTCTCCATGTGGACCATATCTGCCTCTCTGTCCAGTCCCGTTTGTGCCCTGCAACATAGGAGAGAGAAGTGGAGGAAAAAGAGAACGAGGAGGAGAATGAGGAAGGGGAAGAGGAGAACAACAATTCAGAGGAAGAAGAGGGGAAAGAGGAATATGGTGAAGAGGAGGAAGAGGAGGAGGATGTGCATAGTGGGGAAGATGCGAAGGAAGAGGAGCAATTTAGACGCAGGGGGATCGCCATAAGAGAACAGTGGCAGCCCGTGTTGGACAGCCTTACTGTGTGCTTCCCTTTACAGCACAGACAACACATTTCCATTTCCTGTAGTCCTACGGCAACAATTTGTGCCAGCCTCAGCAATTAATCGTAATTTGTGATAACGTAAAGAAAGGGAGACAGAGACGGGTAAGTCTCCACACTACACAATTATTTAGGTTTGTGGTCTTCTTTCTTTCTCTCATCAATCATTTGTAATATGACATTAAGGCAAGGTAAAATCTGTTATATGGTACAATTCTATAAACATTATAGAGATGCAAAAGCATTTAATGCAGGCAGTAAATACAAGCAGTTAAACATTTCATATGTAAAATCATAAATTGTCCAAGCATATTATAGTCTTGCGTGGGTTGCCATTACTCCCCACATGCTGTCCTTATTCATCAATTGTTTTGCTGTTCCTGTAGGGTGTGCTCCAAACAATGTCCTTTCTTTCTCAGCTTGAGAGGCACTTAGGTTTGACACACAACATGACAGACCGGGATAAACTGCATCACATCAATATTCACTGCCTTGTGTCCGTGCACTTGAGACTACAGAATGACAACGAGCAAAAACAACATCTCAGACTTGGGCTTTAGAAAGAGTAGCCCAATATTCCTGGCTACGTGATATGGGTTGAAGTACATTAGGCCAAAAAGTTATGGTTGGTTGTCAAAATCTTTCAAGACCTGTTTTGACATACTCTAGTAAATCCATCTGACAGAGTTGAGTAGGGATCCATACATAACCTCCATCTTAATAACAAAATAAATACATTTGACCGCACACTGGACTTGGTCATTTGGTATGTGGTTGTTTCTTCACCATTCCGGGTCTATAAGACAATGGACTTTACATACATCATAAGTTTCAAGATAGCTGCAAGATAGCATTTCCAATTTGCATATGAGATTCTATATAAGACACAAATGCTAATATTCTCTCTCATATTCCCTAGATTAATTAATAAATTATTATTAATAAATTAATAATGACAAACACGGGCTGGAATGAAATCATACTGTACCAGAAGAACCGTCCAGGAGTCACATTCTCACTAACCAACTGCCATTTTCTTCCAAAGTCCATTGTGCTGTACACCTGGTAATACATGAATTGGGAACATGAATGGAATATGCAACATTTCACATCAAGTTTGTACATTCAACCTTTATGACTGTAATGCAAAACAGTTTATGAAAGAACAAAATACAAAAACAGAATTGTTGAATACTTTAGCAGAATCTTTCAATTTTGGACTTATTTCAACTTCAAATACCTATTTTCCATTCAATATTGAAATAAAAGTCCTGCTGCTTACCTTGTTGTCAGGACTGCTAGCCAGCAGCCAGTTTTCCTGTGTTGGATGAAACAGCAGACCATCCATGTAGAAGTTAATGGGATGCTTCTCGAAGCTGGCACCTTCATCTGAGCTGATGAGTACACTGTGTTCCAGCTCTGGGTCGCTAAGCATCATTATCTAAAGTACAGAAGGGGAGAGATATGAGGGGGGAGAGGGAGAGAGAGAGAGTATAGTTCATTGTGCTCAATGGAGGATATGATTGCATGTCATTGTACAACATTATGAATAAACAGCAGTATAAATGCATTGTTGATGAAAGCAAAAGCGACATGATGTACCAAAATCATTAGTCAACAATAAACTGACCAACAGAACAGGTTTTGGTAAAATATCTTAGTGGTTTTTAGTACGGTAGTGAGGTAGTTAGTTATTGTGGGCTTGAAGTGAGTGGGGTACTGTAGTAAGTGAGTGGGGTACTGTAGTAAGTGAGTGTGGGGTATAGTGGAGTAGTTAGTGAGTGTAGGGTAGTTAGTTAGCAGGAATGTTGCAGAAATCTTTATGAACTGGTGTCTGGGTAGGATTGTCAAATGACACTAAACTCTAATAAAAAAAGGGTTATCTAAAACCCAAAAGAGTTCAACTGTCCCCATAGGAGAACACTTTGAAGAAACCTTTTTGGTTCCATGTAGCACCCTCTGTGGAAAGGGTTCTACAGTACATGGAACCCAAAAGGGTTCTACCTGGAAACAAAAATGGTTCTTCAAAGTGTTCTCCTATGGGGACAGCCGAAGAACTCTTTTAGGTTCTAGATAGCACCTTTTTGAAGGAAATACCTTGGGTATTCTGAATTCATCAATGCGAATATACCAAGATTGACAATGTTCAGAACCAAGATGGAATGGTTGGGTGCTGATAATAAACATTGCAACATTCTTTGGAGTCCTGCTCCCTCTAACTGGAGTTAACATCATTCCAGAAACTAGTCTTAACTCAACAATACGCTACACACACTAAACAATACACATCCTGGATAAACACGTAATAGTCTGCTTGTCACTGGAGTCCTTTATCATGGAGATGTTAAACAAACCTTTCTCTTGTTGGTTGGGCAGACGTAGAGGCAAGCCAAGGTTGACCCAACCTTATTATTCAGTTTAATATAAGTGCTCCCATAGTCCACTGATCTGTGAACAGTAGAGAAGACCATGTTATGGACAACTTTATATGTTTTTCTGTATTGATGTGGCCGGAGTAGGTCTAATACTCAGATATCTACGTGCATAGCCTGTGGTTTAGTGGTAACGCACACGGCTGCTCTAACCACATTCTCCACCCATCAGAGACCAGGGTTAAATCCCTTCATTCTTCCTTCTGACTGTCTCTCTAACTTACCTGATCCATTACTGTCTCGATAAAGTTCAAAACAATATGTAACGAGAGTCTCATTACATTACATTCATATAATGACATAACTTTCAGAATTTAGTTCAAGTCTGTTTTACCTCAACTTGGTGAAATAATTGTGTTATGTTTGGTCCTTTATTAAACTGGATGAGTGTAAATTTGACCTAAATCCCTGGAGAACTTTATTTAAGCTTCTATGTCAACACAGTAGGCTGTGCTGAATTGCCCTCCAGAAACAAACAAATGAGAGACAAAAGACATTTGCTTCTCTGAATGTTCTCTGTCCCTTAGCTAAGACTTCCTGTGTTGTTCGATGACAAGGGTAAATACAGTGGATTGCAAAAGCATTCACCCCCTTGGCATTTTTCCTATTTTGTTGCCTTACAACCTGGAATTAAAATGGATTTTCTCGGGGGATAGTATCATTTGATTTACACAACATGCCTATCACTTTGAAGATACAAAATATTTTTTATTGTGAAATAAACAAGAAATAAGACAAAAAACTGAAAACTTGAGCGTGCATGACTATTTACCCCTCTGAAGTCAATACTTTGTAGAGCCACCTTTTGTAGCAATTACAGCTGCAAGTCTATTGGGGTATGTCTCTATAAGCTTGGCACATATAGCCACTGGGATTTTTGCCCATTCTTCAAGGCCAAACTGCTCCAGCTCCTTCAAGTTGGATGGGTTCCGCTGGTGTACAGCAATCTTTAAATCATACCACAGATTCTTAATTGGATTGAGGTCTGGGCTTTGACTAGGCCATTCCAAGACATTTAAATGTTTCCCCTTAAACCATTCAAGTGTTGCTTTAGCAGTATGCTTAGGGTCATTGACCAGCTGGAAGGTGAACCCCCATCCCAGTCTCAAATCTCTGGAAGACTGAAACAGGTTTCCCCTCAAGAATTTCCCTGTATTTAGCGCCATCCATCATTCCTTCAATTCTGACCAGTTTCCCAGTCCCTGCCGATGAAAAACATCCCCACCGCATGATCCTGCCACCACCATGCTTCACTGTGGGGATGGTGTTCTCGGGGTAATGTGAGGTGTTGGGTTTGCAATAGAATTAGCGTTTTGCTTGTTGGCCAAAAAGCTCAATTGTAGTCTCATCTGACCAGAGTACCTTCTTCCATATGTTTAGGGAACCTCCCATGTGCCTTTTGGCGAACAGCAAACATGTTGCTTATTTTTCTTTTAAGCAATTGCTTTTTTCTGGTCACTTTTCTGTAAAGCCCAGCCCTGTGGAGTGTACAGTTTAAAGTGGTCCTATTGACAGATACTCCAATCGCCGCGGTGGAGCTTTGCAGCTCCTTCAGGGTTATCTTTGGTCTTTCTTGCTTCTCCGATTAATGTCCTCCTTGCCTGGTCTGTGAGTTTTGGTGGGCGGCCCTCTCTTGGCAGGTTTGTTGTGGTGCCAGATTCTTTCCATTTTTTAATAATGGATTTAATGGTGCTCCGTGGGATGTTCAAAATTTCAGATATTTAAAAAAAATAATCCAACCCTGTTCTGTACTTCTCCACAACTTTGTCCCTGACCTGTTTGGAGAGCTCCTTGGTCTTCATGGTGCCGCTTGCTTGGTGGTGCCCCTTGCGTAGTGGTGTTTCAGACTCTGGGGCCTTTCAGAACAGGTGTATGTATGCTGAGATCATGTGACAGATCATGTGACACATATTGCACACAGGTTGAATACTTATGTGACTTCTGAAGGTAATTAGTTGCACAATAACTTATTTAGGGGCTTCATAGCAAAGGGGGTGAATTCATATGCACACACCACTTTTCTGATTAAAACATTTTTGGAATTTTTTTAAACAAGTTAATTTTTTCATTTCACTACATCAATTTAAACTATTTTGTGTATGTCCATTACATTAAATCCAAATAAAAATCCATTTAAAATACAGGTTGTAATACAAAAAAGTAGGAAAAACGCCAAGGGGGATGAATACTTTTGCAAAGCATTGTATACAATATCTTCCTCCCATTCTATTCTTCAGTGGTGTAAAGTACTTACGTAAAAAGTACTACTTAACTAGCTTTTTTGGGTATCTGTACTTTACTATTTATATTTTATACTTCACTACATTCCTAAAGAATATGTACTTTTTACTCCATACCTTTTCCCTGACACAAAACTACTTGTTACATTTTAAATGCTTAGCGGGACAGGAAAATTGTCTAATACATACACTTATCAAGAGAATATCCCTGGCCATTCCTACTGCTTCTGATTTAGGGGACTCACTAAACACATGCTTTGTTTGTAAATTATGTCTCAGTTGGACATGCCCCTGGCTATCCGTAAATAAAAAAAACTAGAAAATGTGGCCATCTGCTTTACTTTTGATACTTAGAGTAAGCAAATTTTTGCAATTACACTTACGTTTGATACTTAAGTATATTTAAAATCAAATACTTTTAGACTTTGTATTTTACTTGGTGACTTTCACTTGAGTCATTTTCTATTAAAGTATCTTTACTTTTACTCAAGTATGACAGTTGGGTACTTTTTACACCACTACTATTCTTCATGGGTCTATTACTACTCAAACACACAACCCACTCGTCTCTCAGTTCTACCTGGGCGCCTCCAAATAAAACTCCATTGCATAATTGGATAGATACCCAGAGTTGGCTATCACTATCGCTATCACTACTTGTGCATTAAGCTGCATCATTTCATTTGCTGTTGACGTTGTTTGCAAAGGTTTCCTCCTCAACATTTTTTAGCTTCTCATTTCGGTTGACAAATCCCCTCAAATGTAGCTGGAAAGACATCACAAATGAAGTTATTACAGTGACACGTTCCTTCCCTAAGGGAAGAAGTCATTACCTTGAAACACACAGGAGATGTTTTTCGTGATGCACCAATTGATCTTCTTATTGCATTTTGCCATCAAGAGTGCCCCGGGGTTATATAAATAAATAATGTATCTTATTATTTCAGAGATCCTTTACTCCGTTTCTTTTCATAAAATTCAACTGCTTTCCTTTTTTAATATCATACTAAGTGCTTTGCCGCACCACCTGAGGTACACTCTAATTTACTGCTGTTGCTATTGTTAACCAGACACCTTGATGATGGAAGACCTTCTGTACACAATATGGGATTTCAAAATGTGTCAAGTCAGGTGTAAATCTTACCGGCGCCTTTAGTGAAACAGAAATTAATTTGAGTCTCTCTGCTTGGTGAACTGATGGTCTTTATGTCAGGTGTAATTCCAAATGAAATTAGTTTCTTGTGGGCTTGGAAAAAGGTGAGCGATGAAACACAAGAGACATTATCAGTCTGTATAATCCTAAATGAATTATATTCTTATTTATTATGTGACAGCATACTGTACAGTAACTCACCATACGATATAAAATTAATGGAATTGTTAGTCCTACAGTTGTGGCATGTAAAAAATATAAACCAAGATGGCGTAGCAGTCGGACGTTTTAATCTTCATCTTGTCGTGTCCTGTGTATATCTTTTTCCCCTCGTATATATTTTCAGATATATTTTTTATATATTTAACCTCAATTTCAACATACTCTCCTTCAACCCACCTCACCCAATGTGGTATGGATCTGCTATTTTCTATACTTTAGTACTGGAACCCCCAACAGAAGCTAGCCAGCTAACTAGCTACTAGCTCAGTTAGCCACTGCTAGTGGTCATCAGCTAACCTCAGCCCGGACAACTCCTGAAAGTCCGCACAGCGCGATTCAACCCAGAGCATATTGGACTGCTTTTTCTCTAAATCTCCGGATTCCTACAGCAAGCTCTGAATCTTTTCACCGGGATAATCGCAGCTAGCTAGCTGCTATCCGAGTGGCTACTCCTGGTGTCTCTGTCCCGAAGCAAGCACCAGATAGCCTGGAGCTAGCCTCGTGCAAGGATCATCTTCCGGCTAGCTGAAGAGGTCCATCAGCCACTTCTTGGGCTGCAATACCTATTTTGCAAATTGGCCTGGACCCCTTTTACTGCCGACACAGAGCCCTGCCGTTCCATCATGACTGATCTACCGACGTAATCTGCCCGAGGGGGTTTCAACAGGATCCTCCATCGCGACGTCCCCTGAAGGCCCATCTGCTAGCCTGCTAGCAGTGGCCCGTTAGCTGTCTAGAGCATATCGGACTGTTTGTTTTCTCTCTACCACTTCTCCACATCCCTACCACAAGCTCTGAACCTTTACACTGGATCATCGCAGCTAGCTAGCTGCTATCCGAGTGGCTACTCCTGGCTAACATACCTGTCCCGAAGCAAGCACCAGTTAGCCTGTAGCTAGTCCTGAGCTAGGGCCACCTCCTGGTTAGCTGAAGAGGTCCATCAGCAAATTTCTTGGGCTATAATACCTATTTTGCCAATTGGCCTGGACCCTTTTACAGCCCACACGGAGCCCTGCTGATCCATCACGACTAGTCTGCCGACGAACCGTCCGGAGGGCTTCAACAGACTCATCAGTCACAACGTCCCCTAAGGCCCTTCTGCTAGCCTGGCCCGCTAGCTGTCTGAATCACCATGTCTCCAGCTCGCCTAGCTACTCACTGGACCATATGATCACTCGGCTACGCATTCCTCTCCCTAATGTCAAAATGCCTTGTCCATTGCTGTTTTGATGAGTGATTATTGTCTTATTTCATTGAGCCCTGCTTAATATGCCTCAGGTAGCCCTTTTGTTCCAACTCCAACACATGCGGTGACATCACCTGGTTTAAATGGTGTCTCTAGAGACAAAACCTCTCTCATCGTCATTCAATGGCTAGGTTTACCTCCACTGTATTCACATCCTACCATACCCTTGTTTGTACATTATGCCTTGAATCTATTCTTCCGCGCCCAGAAACCTGCTCCTTTTACTCTCTGTTTCGAATGCACTAGACGACCAGTTCTTATAGCCTTTAGCTGTATCTTATCCTACTCCTCCTCTGGTGATGTAGAGGTTAATCCAGGCCCTGCAGCGTCTAGCTCGACTCCCATTTCCCAGGCGCTCTCATTTGTTGACTTCTGTAACCATAAAAACCTTGGCTTCATGCATGATAACATTAGAAGCCTCCTCCCTAAGTTAGTTATATTTACTGCTTTAGCACACTCCATCAACTTGATGTCCTAGCCGTGTCTGAATCCTGGCTTAGGGAGGCCACCAAATATCCTGAAATTTCCATCCCTAACTATAACATTTTCCGACAAGATAGAACTGCCAAATGGGGTGGAGTTGAAATCTACTGCAGAGATAGCCTGCAGAGTTCTGTCATACTATCCTGGTCTGTGCCCAAACAATTCGAGCTTCTACTTTTAAAAATCCACCTTTCCAGAAACAAGTCTCTCACCGTTGCCACTTGTTATAGATCACCCCCAGCACCCAGCTGTGCCCTGGACACCATATGTGAATTGATTGCCCCCATCTATCTTCAGAACTCATACTGTTAGGTGACCTAAACTGGGACATGCTTAACACCCCGGCCGTCCTACAATCTAAGTTAGACGCCCTCAATCTCACACAAATTATCAATAAACCTATCAGGTACTACCCCAAATCCATAAACACGGCACCCTCATAGATATCATCCTGACAAACCTGCCCTCTAAATACACCTCTGCTGTCTTCAACCAGGATCTCAGCGATCACTGTCTCATTGCCTCTGTCCATAATGGGTCTACAGTCAAACAACCACCCCTCTTCACTGTCAAAAGCTCCCTAAAACACTTCAGCGAGCAGACATTTCTAATCGACCTGGCCCAGGTATCCTGGAAGGATATTGACCTCATTCCGTCAGTAGAGGATGCCTGTTTATTCTTAAAAGTGCCTTCCTCACCATCTTAAAAAAGCATGCTACATTCAAAAAATGTTGAACCAGGAACATATTTAGCCCTTGGTTCACTACAGACCTGACTGCCCTTGACCAGCACAAAAACATCCTGTGGCATTCTGCATTAGCACTGAATAGCCCCCGCGATATGAAACTTTTCAGGGAAGTTAGGAACCAATATACACAGGCAGTTAGGAAAGCAAAAGCTAGCTTTTTCAAACAGAAATATGCATCCTGTAGCACAAACTCCAAACTCCAGCACAAACTCCAAAAAGTCCATGGAGAATAAGGCACCTCCTCCCTGCTGCATACTGCACTGAGGCTAGGAAACACTGTTACCACCGATAAATCCACGATTATTGAGCATTTTTCTACATCTGGCCATGCTTTCCACAGCTCTGCACCCCCCATAGGAACTTGCCCAAGCCTCCCCATTTCTCCTTCACCCAAATAGCTGATGTTATGAAAGAGCTGCAAAATCTGGACCCCTAAAAATCAGCTGGGCTAGACAATCTGGACCCTCTCTTTCTAAAATTATCCACCGCAATTGTTGCTACCACTAAAACTAGCCTGTTCAACCTCTTTCAAATCGTCTGAGATCCCCAAAGATTGGAAAGCTGCTGCGGTGATCACCCTCTTCAAAGGGGGAGACACTCTAGACCCAAACTGTTACAGACCTATATCTATCCTACCTTGCCTTTCTAAGGTCTTCGAAAACAGATCACTGACCATTTCAAATCTTACCGTACCTTCTTCACCATGCAATCTGGTTTCCAAGCTGGTCATGGGTGCACCTCAGCCACGCTCAAGGTCCTAAACAATATCATAACCGCCATCGATAAAATAAAAAACTGCGCAGCCGTATTCATCGACCTGGCCAAGGCATTCGATTCTGTCAATCACTGCATTCTTATCGACAGACTCAACAGCCTTGGTTTCTCAAATGACTGCCTCGCCAGGTTCACCAACTACTTCTCAGACAGAGTTAAGTGTGTTAAATCGGAGGGCCTGTTGTCCGGACCTCTGGTATTCTCTATGGGGGTGCCACAGGGTTCAATTTCTCTGTATACATCAATGATGTCGCTCTTGCTGCTGGTGATTCTCTGATCCACCTCTACACAGATGACACCATTCTGTATACTACATCTGTATACACAGATGACACTATGTTAACAAACCTCCAGACGATCTTCAATACCATACAACTCTCCTTCCGTAGCCTCCAACAGCTCTTCAATGCTAGTAAAACTAAATGCATGATCTTCAACCGATCGCTGCCCGCACCTGCCCGCCTGTCTAGCTTCACTACTCTGGATGGTTCTGATTTAGAATATGTGGACAACTACAAATACCTAGGTGTCTGGTTAGACTGCAAACTCTCCTTCCAGACTCGAATTAAGCATCTGCAATCCAAAATTAAATCTAGAATTGGCTTCCTATTTCACAACAAAGCATCCTTCACTCAAGCTGCCAAACATACCCTCATTAAATTGACTATCCTACCGATCCTTGACTTCTGCGATGTCATTTACAAAATAGCCTCCAACACTATACTCAGAAAATTGTATGCAGTCTATCACACTGCCAACTATTTTGTCACCAAAGCCCCATATACTACCCACCACTGCGACATGTATGCTCTTGTTGGCTGGCCCTCGCTTCATATTCGTCGCCAAACCCACCTGCTCCAGGTCATCTATAAGTCTTTGCTAGGTAAAGCCCCGCCTAATCTCAGCTCACTGGTCACCATAGCAGCACCCACCCTTTGCACCCCAGTATCTCTACTTGCACATTCATCTCCTGCACATCTATAACTCCAGTGTTTAATTGCTAAATTGTAATTACTTCACTATGGCCTATTTATTGCCTTACCTCCCCAATCTTACCTCATTTGCACATACTGTATATAGACTATATTTGTTTATTCCATGTGTAACTCTGTGTTGTTGTTTGTGTCTCACTGCTTTGCTTTATCTTGGCCAAAAAATAATAATAATAATAAAAGTACTGTGTCAAATGCCTCTGCATGTACGGTATTCTGCTGTATACTGCTATCAAAACCAATAGCAGGGAGTTTCCTGGATGACTGAAATCAACATTGACCTAATAGCAAGGTAGATAAACACTATATGTCATTCAGTGAATTGATCCAAAAAAAACATGATCACAAGGGTGTCAATTGTGTTAGAACAGAGCACTACTTATTTTCACATAGTTGTCAACATATAACACTATTTTAAGATGTTAGACATTCACTGTATTACA
Organism: Oncorhynchus tshawytscha; assembly: GCF_018296145.1. Classification (NCBI taxonomy): domain Eukaryota; kingdom Metazoa; phylum Chordata; class Actinopteri; order Salmoniformes; family Salmonidae; genus Oncorhynchus; species Oncorhynchus tshawytscha. The sequence continues at coordinate 62,337,639 of NC_056429.1, read as the reverse complement.
AGAAACAACTAGCAGGTCTTTTTCACTCTAGCAGCTTCACTCGTAGAAAAAAGGGTTCTATATAGAAACGTTTGGTTCTTTGGCCGAGTTTAATATGGATATAAATGTCAATGAAATGAAACAAGTTAAAGGAGAATGCTAGCTGTGATATCATTGTTGTGACTGGGTTAGCTTTTGTTAGCTGTTTTTACACTCTGGGTAGGGTTAGAACCCTAAAGGTTATTTGCCTTGACTGCATAAGAAGAAGAAGCTGGTTGAGAGAAATGACAAGTGTTTGCAAAGCTGTCATCAAGGCAAAGGGTGGCTAATTTGAAGAATCTCAAATATAAAATATATTTTGATTTGTTTAACCCCCTGATCACAATGTCCACACCCGCGTAAATCTAATCAGCACAATACAACAAATCCCCAACAAAATCAATCTGATTAAACTAGAGATATGTTTGTTTTGTGTGTATGGCGACCTTCCACATCTGTGGTGGAAGGAGGCTAAACTACAGCGGTTTTTGTCAGACCATGAGACATCTCTAAAATCGGTCTTCTCACGAAAACGTCTGTAGCATTTGAACGGTTTGGCCAATGGTAGGACCACTCTATGGAAAGATGAGACTGACAAACATGGTGGTGTATTCCGTATTGCTTTACGACCCCTGGAGTCAGTACCGCCAATCTGCCAACTTCTGTCTGTAGCATCCGAACAGTTTGGGCTACATACACACTAACATGACCCCACCATCGAAGATGAGACTCTCATGAACATGTACATGTTGTTCCGTTGGCTCTAGGATGCCCGCAAGCATAACAAGACTTGTCGGAGGGTAGCCCGGTACCAGTTTAAAAAATGAATGGAAGTAGTCTAGTGGCCAATTTTCTTACGTTAAATATGGGTAATTAAAAAAAAGATGAATTTCCTGATATTTCTTAGATATAGGTCAGACACTTTAAAATGGTTCATATCATGTTTTTCCATGTATGAATCTGTTATTCAATGTGTTGCTATGGGTTAATAGCACTAAAGCCAAATTCAATATGGTACTAACATTCCAAATCATACAGCCAAATAATCCTTGGAATGACCATCTTAAAACAATTCCATATGTTAGCTTGGTAATTAGCTAATTGTTAGAAGACTGTTGCTGACTGAGAGAAGGTATGTATTCATTTTTATAATATATTATGTATAGTAAGTCTTTGTGTTTTAATAGCCCAGTTAATCATTACATGACTTTTAACACACTATCTCTATGTTTTGCTCAGTCTGGTAGTAAACCAGAACTATCAGAGGCAGAGGATCTTTTTTGGCTGCTGGTGACAGTAAGTTGTTCTTCTACATCATAATAATTATATGTCTGCATAGGATTTTGTCTTAATTTTGTCATGCTTATTTCTAAATATTAATTCATATGAACTTATTTTTTCTTCTTCCCTGGAACCAGTCATACAACATCCTTTACAGTACTGGCAGTAGGTAGCCCAGCGGTGAAGGAGTTGGACATGTGGAAGGAGTTGGACCTGTAGCCGAAAGATAGGTGGCTGGTTGGAATCCCGGACCGGGCGCTGGAAGAAATTGGCAGAATTGATCTGATAATTGGAGGGCTGCTGGGTTCACATCCTCTAAACATCCCCCTACAGTTGGACCCTTGAGGAAGGCCCTTAACCCCACAACAGGCTCTCCAACCAGGGGCACTGCAGCTTAAACCTGTGCTCGACTACAGCTCGGCATTCAACACCATAGTACCCTCCAAGCTCGTCATCAAGCTCGAGACCCTGGGTCTCGACCCCGCCCTGTGCAACTGGGTACTGGACTTCCTGACGGGCCGCCCCCAGGTGGTGAGGGTAGGCAACAACATCTCCTCCCCGCTGATCCTCAACACTGGGGCCCCACAAGGGTGCGTTCTGAGCCCTCTCCTGTACTCCCTGTTCACCCACGACTGCGTGGCCACGCACGCCTCCAACTCAATCATCAAGTTTGCGGACGACACAACAGTGTTAGGCTTGATTACCAACAATGATGAGACGGCCTACAGGGAGGAGGTGAGGGCCCTCGGAGTGTGGTGTCAGGAAAATAACCTCACACTCAACGTCAACAAAACTAAGGAGATGATTGTGGACTTCAGGAAACAGCAGAGGGAACACCCCCCTATCCACATCGATGGAACAGTAGTGGAGAGGGTAGCAAGTTTTAAGTTCCTCGGCATATACATCACAGACAAACTGAATTGGTCCACTCACACAGACAGCATCGTGAGGAAGGCGCAGCAGCGCCTCTTCAACCTCAGGAGGCTGAAGAAATTCGGCTTGTCACCAAAAGCACTCACAAACTTCTACAGATGCACAATCGAGAGCATCCTGGCGGGCTGTATCACCGCCTGGTATGGCAACTGCACCGCCCTCAACCGTAAGGCTCTCCAGAGGGTAGTGAGGTCTGCACAACGCATCACCGGGGGCAAACTACCTGCCCTCCAGGACACCTACACCACCCGATGCTACAGGAAGGCCATAAAGATCATCAAGGACATCAACCACCCGAGCCACTGCCTGTTCACCCCGCTGTCATCCAGAAGGCGAGGTCAGTACAGGTGCATCAAAGCTGGGACCGAGAGACTGAAAAACAGCTTCTATCTCAAGGCCATCAGACTGTTAAACAGCCACCACTAACATTGAGTGGCTACTGCCAACACACTGTCAATGACACTGACTCTACTCCAGCCACTTTAATCATGGGAATTGATGGGAAATGATGTAAATATATCACTAGCCCCTTTAAACAATGCTACCTTATATAATGTTACTTACCCTACATTATTCATCTCATATGCATACGTAGATACTGTACTCTATATCATCGACTGCATCCTTTTGTAATACATGTATCACTAGCCACTTTAACTATGCCACTTGGTTTACATACTCATCTCATATGTATATACTGTACTCGATATCATCTACTGTATCTTGCCTATGCTGCTCTGTACCATCACTCATTCATATATCCTTATGTACATATTCTTTATCCCCTTACACTGTGTATAAGACAGTAGGTTTTTTGGAATTGTTAGTTAGATTACTTGTTCGTTATTACTGCACTGTCGGAACTAGAAGCACAAGCATTTCGCTACACTCGCATTAACATCTGCTAACCATGTGTATGTGACAAATAAAATTTGATTTGATTTGATTTGCTCATCCCAACTGTATGTGTGAGTTCTGCTGTTTTTTTTTGTTTTTTTGGTGGGGGGTTGAGAACAGAGCAGAAGCCACATTTTTGTTTTTAGCTGTAACTAATGGACAAAGTTGTATTGTATGCCAACCAGTGTTCTCACTATCGCCCACTATCTTACAAAACACAGATATTAAACTGCTTTCTAAAATGTTTTCTGCGTTCGACAAGACAGAGGGTTTGTTAAAAAAAATGTATCCTCAGACAACTATTATGCAGTATCTTAAATGCAGTATCTTAAATTCTTCATTAGAAACAACAGCTCCTTGGGCTGTGTTATCTCTAAAAGCTTTTGATAGACTAGAATTGTCATATCTCTGGTCTGTCTTGGAACTTATGGGAATTGACTCCAATTTCATTAATATGACTAAAATGCTATATGGCAATCCTTCAGCCATAGTTATTGCAGACAATATTGTATCTGCTCCATTCAGAATCATTAGAAACAGCAAACAGGGCAATCTAATTTCTCCCTTGCTATTTTATTATCCATGGAACTCCTGGCCCTAGCAAATTGTTAATCGAAGGAAATAACACACATTTCCCTAAAATCTAGTGATCACTTCATACGCAGACGATATTTTACTATATCAAGACCAATGTATCTCAATCACTCCAAAACATATTGAAGATCATAGATGAATTCAGCTTTGTCTCAAGTTATACAATTAATCTAACCAAATCAGCCCTACTGCCTCTCAAGACCCCGATGAAGGACTCCGTCTCTACTTATGGAATCCCAATCATTTCCCATTTAAAATATTTAGGAGTAGACATATTTCCTTCCTTAGATAAAACCAATACCAAAATCTTTCACAGAATGCTCAAATCAATTAAATCTAACCTCAGTAGATGTAATAACATCCCAGTTGTTTAACTGCAGAATATCTGTTGTCAGAATTAATATATTGCCACAGCTGAATTTCTGTAGTTCAATGCCTCCCATGGCACCACCTTCTGGCTATTGGGATAAAATTCATAGTGGGGTTTCAAAATATATATGGCAAGGTAAACAATCCCAGATACAATGTACAAACTTCAGGGAAAGACGTAGAAGGACTTTCCGTACCAAACCTTTAATTGTATTTCCAGGCACTAGCATTTCGCCCCTTCCTAAATTGGTTTAGACATGATCTTCTGCCCCCTGGTTGAGTGTAGAGATAAATATAAAACCAAATCAAATTTATTTATATAGCCCTTCGTACATCAGCTGATATCTCAAAGTGCTGTATGCTTTGGTCCTATTATTACTCACACAATGTATATTTGGCTGAAAATGGAAAAACAATGTAACTAGGAATGAAAATGGAATGACCATACTCCAATATGGGGGCTTTTCATTCCTAGTTACACAGTTTTTCCATTTTCAGCCAAATATACATTGTGTGAGTAATAATAGGACCAAAGCATAGTTTACATTGTTTAAGGAATATATCAGTGAAGAACACCTCTTCCAGGGCAATAGGAGACTCCATACAGCACTTTGCGATATCAGCTGATGTACGAAGGGCTATATAAATACATTTTGGCTGGGGGAATGGGATGGGAGGTTGGAGGCCCACTTGTTTTTTGTTTGCTTTTCCCATTTATACTGAATTTATTGTTACTTCAACTCTATATGTATTTCTTGATGTTGTTTTTCTTTTGAGTGGCAGCCTACGGGTACATGTTTTATAAATGTATACATTAACCATTTAAATGTACCTGTAACCCCTCCAACAACAAAAAACAACAAATAAAAACTTGGTAAAAAAAACACAAGAAACAGAGCCCTACTAGTTCAGCACTTCTGAATACATAAAGCGTTCATGAAGTCTTACCTCCAGAGAGAACTCTCAGTGAAAGCACCCAAGTTAAAGTCATACTGCTTCGTCAAGGTCAGGATCACCTAAAAATAAAAATAAAAAGCATTTTAATTGTATGCAATTGCAAGTACATCTATATCTACAATCAAGTGCACTTAAACCATGCATTTGCTGTGTCTAACAGCATGGGATATACACTATTATTGCTACATTACCATAAAATATAATCTTTGTATGACAGCACAATGATGAATGTTCCTCAGGTTGTCTAGATCAGCCAGTCTGTTGGTTGCAATGATCTGAACAGGCATGCAAGCTGTCAAGTGTCTTATCAGTATCTCATGTGGAATGATACCTACATGACGGTGGACTCCGAAAATCGTTCAGTGAACAACAAAATTAAGTATGGCCAGTATTCCTACCTTTCTTTCTCAATCTCTCACTCCCTCCTCTCTCTTATTAAGAATGGCTCTGCAATGGATAACAGCCATTTTATGGGCTCCTGACGGATTCTGCTATTTTGTGTGTTTTTGTGCACTGATCTGAACTTTTTTTAATACATAATGTTTCTGCCATCGTTTCCTATGACTGAAAAGAGCTTCTGGACATCAGAACAGTGATCACTAACCTCAATTTGGATGAAGATTTCTACTTCAACAAGTCAGATGCGCAGGACATACTCCTCACCCGGACCAGGCCCTAATCCCCGAGACTCGGAAAAGAAAAAGGCGGTGTAAGAGAGTGCGGGCTCCCTGATGAAGCTACGTCAGGGTGGCCGAAAACATAAACCGCCTCTGCCTTCCGTTCTATTGGCGAACATACAATCACTGGAGAACATACTGGACGAGCTCCGTTTGAGACTATCTTATCAACAGGACCTGAAGAACTGTAATATCCTATGTTTCTTGGTGTCGTGGCTGAACAAGGACAATATACATCTATCTGGTTTTACTAAGCACCGGCAAGACTGAACGGCAGCGTCGGGTAAGCTCAAAGGGGGAGGTGTGTGTCTCTTTATAAACAACAGCTGGTGCACAATCTATAACATTAAGGAACTCTCGAGGTTCAGCTCACCCGAACCAGAATACCTCATGATAAGCTAGGGATACCAAGATTTATTTTCCTGGGATAAATAACTGCGAGAAACAGTTAAATTATATAAAATTATTTATATGAAAAGCATGACGTTAAATGGAACTGTTCAATTATATGCAATGTCCAAATCTGGCTTCTCGAAGGGCCGCAGCCTACTCTGCTACAGTATACAGTGGCAAGAAAAAGTATGTGAACCCTTTGGAATTTCCTGGATTTCTGCATAAATTTGACATCAAATTTGATCTGATCTTCATCTAAGTCAAAACAATAGACAAACACAGTGTGCTTAAACTAATAACACATAAATTATTGTATTTTTCTTGTCTATATTGAATACATCATTTAAACATTCACAGAGTAGGTTGGAAAAAGTATGTGAACCCCAAGGCTAATGACTCCTCCAAAAGCTAATTGGAGTCGGGATTCAGCTAACCTGGAGTCGAATCAATGAGACGAGATTGGAGATGTTGGTTAGAGCTGCCTTGCCTATTAAAAAACATACAATTTGAGTTTGCTATTCACAAGAAGCATTGCCTGATGTGAACCATGCCTCAAACAAAAGAGATCTCAGAAGACCTAGAAATTGTCAAGAAACAGAAGATCTGGTACAACGCTGTGTACTACTCTCTTCACATAAGGCAACAACATATCTGACATGCTGATCCTCAACACGGTGGCCCCTCAGGGGTGTGTGCTTAGTCCCCTCTTGTACTCCCTATTCACCCATGACTGCGTGGCTTCTCACAGCTCCAACACCATTATAAAGTTTGCCGACGACACAACTGTGGTAGGCCTGATCACCAGCAACGATGAGACAGCCTATAGGGAGGTCTGAGGGCTGGCAGTGTGGTGCCAGGACAACAACCTTTCCCTCAATGTCAGCAAGACAAAGAAGCTGATCGTGGACAACAGGAAACAGAGGGCCGAGCATGCCCCCATTAATATCGACAGGCCTGTAGTGGATTGGGTCGAGAGCTTCAAGATTCTCCGTGTCACATCACTAATGATCTATGACGGTCCACACACATCAACACAGTCATGAAGAGGGCACGACAATGCCTCTTCCCCCTCAGGAGGCTGAAAAGATATGGCATGGGCCCTCAGATCCTCAAAAAGTTATACATCTGTAACATTAAGAGCATCTTGACTGACTGCATTACTGCTTAGTAAGGCAAATGCTTGGCACCCGACCGACCGCAAAGCGCTACAGAGGGTAAATGACTGGGGTCAAGCTCCCTGCCATCCAGGAACTCGATACCAGGTGTTGTCAGAGGAAGGCCCTAAAAACACTCCAGCCACCCAAGTAAAATACTTTTCTCTCTGCCACCACATGGCAAGCGGTCCTGATGCACCAAGTCTGGCTCCAACAGGACCCTGAACAGCTTCTACCCCCAAGCCATAATGCTGCTAAATAGTTATTTAAATAATTACCCAAATAGATACCTGGATTGACCCTTCTTGAACTACCTTTTGTACTCATCACATACGGTACTGTTCCTGTTTATTATCTGTCACTTTATTCCTAGTTATATGTACAGTGGCTTGTGAAAGTATTTACCCTCTTGGCATTTTTCCTATTTTGTTGCCTTACAACCTACAACCTGGAAATAAAAATATTTTTTTTGGGGGGGGTGTACCATTTGATTTACATAACATGCCTATCACTTGAACATACAAATAAAGGCATTTTAATTCATTATATGAAGAGTGCCTTGGTCCTCCTTTCTTTTTGATAACTAATTTACCCCTTTTACCAAAGAGCACCTTCTGTCTACCAAATCTACTATACCTTACCAGCGCTTCACTTCCTCCTCTCAAGTTAATCATAGCACTTGGGTAGTGCTTAGAAGAAGCAGCTCCACAGTCTTTTTTTCCTGTGTTTTGGGGACATTTTACAACTCATACTATGGATTTTACCTAAGAGGCTACAAGATTTTCCTATTCCCATGAAGAGGGTCAAAGGATTATTACCACTACCTCATTGCTAGATGAGATGACAGCCACAGAGAATACGGGAATGGACTTAAACAAGGCTTACAGAGACTTGTAACACCTTATGGAGAAAGACACCAAACTTGACCTCAATTCTATCACCTTGTCTGACTATTGGAGGAAAGGCCTAATCCCCAGAGGACTCCGTATTATGACGTTTCCAGCTAATGGAGCACAAGGTAAAACTGAATTGAGAGATAAATGGGAGGCTATTCTCATCAAGTGTTCTTTTGACCTAATGCTACTTCTAATAGAATAATCTAAAAAGGACGGACAAGTAGTCAAAACAGAAATTGAAGAAGTAAAAAGGAAAATCAGAGAGGAAGTTTTGATCTGTTTCTTTCAACTTTACGAGCAGTGACGATGAGGATCACCCCAGACACTCAGAGGCTAGCTCCTCCCAAGATTTTTTAGACCAGGAAGAGGAGTCACACAGGTTCCTCAACAAGAGAGGGAGAGGACGCAGAAGAATCCAACACGGAGGGGGAGGAAGAAATCAAGACTATTCAACCACATGAGCAGGACCAGAACAAGGCTGTGATCAACATTTCTGGAGAACCCCTTGATGATGATTGTGTAAAGGTCCTGTCTAAAGGACTGTCCTTTGCCCACACATACTCAACTAATGAATTCAATACAAAGATTGCCCTATCTGTACTGCTTGTACGTGAGTTTACCACTCCACTATGTCTCCCTGTCATGGCTTTTGCACCATTAGTACAGATACCAACACATCTTGACCACCAATGTCCATTTGATATCACAAACCTGTCCAGTAAAAATATCCTCTCCTGTTGTCCTGGTATTCAGTGGTTTGCAGAAAAAGATGTCTTCCTTAATTGACCCCTCATAAACGTAACGGACATGTACCAGGAGCTGTGCCAGGCCCACCACATCTGTTGACTCATCCAGCTGTAACGCATAGAATTCACTGGCTTGTATGCAAAGCAGTAATTTTTTCAAAACATCTCCTGCCATATCACTGATGCGTCATGAAACAGTGCTGTTTGATGAAGTCATTGTCTGTATAGTTTTTTGCGCCTTTTCCCCCAGTATTTTCCCAGCCATATCCGCGGCAGCAGGAAGAATTAAGTCCTCCACGATAGTATGGGGCTTGCCTGTCCTAGCTACTCGGTAGCGCACCATATAAGATGCTTCTAGCCCCTTATTAATGGTATCTGTTGCTTTTAAACATGTCTTACTTCTCCAAAGTCGTCTTGATTCTTACTAAAAAAAACTCCTGTGGCTTATTTTTCTAATTGGCCTGTTTCATTTCTAAATGTCTGCGCAAGAGTGAAGGTTTCATCGAGTTGTGAGAGCTTTTGCACATATAACACACTGAGGCTGAGGAAGGGCACTACTCACCATATAATTGAACCCCAAATCAATCTAGTTCTCATCATATTTCCAACTCTATGATGGTCCAATGTCCCTGTCTGTTGTTCGGTGCTTTCGTAAGGGGGCAGTAGCTCTTCGGCTGCATCAGATTCACAACTGTCAGTGTCCATGCTAGCTAGGCTAGCAACAAATGTAGAATTACTGACGCTGGCACTGGATGTGCTCGTGGAAGCAGTACAACTTGTGTCTTCGACAGGTGCAGGTGTAGCACTGCTGGTAGTAGCAGTACTACCAGTAGAGCTGGTATGTGTCTATGGCCACGGGCCTTACGTTTTTTAACCATTCATCTATTTTAGAGCAAATAGAATGAGCAGCAGCTACGTTTGGCTACATATGGACCGTTAGTGGAATTCCTACGAGAGAGCAACGGTTAATGTGATGTTAATTATTTGACATTGTGTTTTTATTTAGCTGAACACTAGATGGTATAATTTTATTTTTGGGAGTGAAACGAGGCTACTCAAGAAATTAAAAAAACTCACCCTAATGTATAGCCCCTTTGGAAAATCTAAATGGACTGTTTGAAAATGTGAATCACATTTTTATTTCGCATACCCCTGACGGCATTGCACACCCCAGTTTGGGAATAACCGTTCTAAATGATTCTGTGCTTCCAACATTGTGGCAACGGTTTGGGGAAGGCCCTTTCCTGTTTCAGCATGACAATGCCCCTGTGCCAAAAGCGAGGTCCATACAGAAATGGTTTGTCGTGATTGGTGTGGAAGAACTTGACTAGCCTGCACAGAGCCCTGACCTCAAAGTATTCGAACACCTTTGGGATGAATTGGAACGCCGACTGCGAGCCAGGCCTAATTGCCCAACATCAGTGCAAGGCCTCACTGATGCTCTTGTGGCTGAATGGAAGCAAGTCCCTGCAGCAATGTTTTAACATCTAGTGGAAAGCCTTCCTGGAAGAGCGGAAGCTATTGTAGCAGCAATGGGGGGGGTCCACCTCCATAAGAATGCCCATGAAAGTGAAAGAGAACAAGAGAGAGGGGGTAGAAAGAGAGTGAGGGAGAAAGAGCCGGAGAGAGAGCAGAAGATAAATATCAAGAGAGGAGCAACAATGTGCCGTTACATCATAAATTAAAAATGGAGACTGAAAGAAAGCTAAATTACAGTGAGTTTAAACACATTAACCCTGTGGGACCCATAGAACGAGTCATTAAACCAAAAAAGCCACACAAGAATTAGAGAACAATGCCAAAACCCAATATACCCATCAAACAACTCTTCTCGGCTTAGATTATCTCCATTCCAGGTTAATTAACCAATCCATGAAAGAGAAAGATAACCATTTACATAACTAAATGTGCCATGTCTGCAAGGACCAACAACAGAGTCAGAAGTAATTTGGAATACAGATTTAGTTAAATGGCTCCAATGTTCTAACTAATTGCATCTGAAAAAATGAGAGGAGGAAAAAAGTCCCACCAAACAGTGTAGGCTAGTATTAGTTTCTTCATGTGTTGCTGGTTATGATGGGTCAGAGGCAAAGGAGCCTGATACTTAGTATGGTAAATAACATCTGTCTGTAATAAAAACTCTTTCCTGTAGGGAATGCTTTATAATGAAGCCATATCATATCACACCGAAAGGCATTGGTTGTCCTTCATTTTCACAACGTAAGTGATGCCAAAGGCATTGTACCATAATTCTCATTAATTTCACCCTTCATTAGACTTGTAGGGAACAAATCATACAATTCCATAGATGATCTGTTGATTTGACTGTAATTGACCCTAACACAAGGGTCAGGGTAAGATTTGGGTTTAGGCTAAGCATAGACAACGGAGACAATGTTGTCTAAATTGTGAGAGCATCGCCCACATCTTTTGTTTCTCCCCATTAGCTGTATGACTGTTAACTAACAATGACCCATAGAATTAGGTCAACGGCAATCCACCGCAGGGCCAGCAGGCTGCCCAGGCAGATGACTAAGAGGAAAAATTGTCCTAAGTGGATTCATCACGGGTACATAATTGGAAACAAAATGTTCGTACATCCCTCTCATTATTGTTAGCCAGATCAACTGCAGCTCATGTCAATAGAGAATAACTACTATACATGCAAATAGTGCAGCGACCGGGGACCAAGCAGCAATGAACCTCTAACATACTGTATATGTAATGCTTGGCTATTGATGTTGCAGAAGGCACATTGCAAATTCAATCATTTGTATGATGCAGTATTGCACTTACGTAAATACCCATAACAAACAAGAATGGTAGCAAAACTTATTTTGAGCCTTCTCGGTAAGTACAATTTAATACATATGATCACTCACTTGCGTACATGAAATTAAGTAAGAACCCTGGAAGGTCAAAAGCAGTGCATTTATTCCTGTTTTATTGATGTGGGGAGAGCCTTGCCCAAGGAAAGTCAACCAATCATTTTCAGAATGGCTCCCACTCTCTGTGGAGATCAGTCATCCCTTATCTTAACATTTTATTATTGTTTTTTTGTTGTTGTTAGAATTGACTCTGAGTGCCTGATTTTGTTCCTGATTGAATTCCAATCCTGTATCTTTTGCGAAACACCACGGCACAACGAGCAGATAGAAACATTAAAGTTATATTACAAGCGCTGTTCGCCAATGCAGAAATTTTGAATCTTTGGAGATGCTTGAATGGACACACGCCAAGGCAACAGAGGTATTCAAGACATAATTTCCTTTTGATATACATTGTGATACGAGCTGGACATCTCTCTCTCTCGCACTTCTGACAAAATCACTTCGCCATGCTACCAGTTCACTAGGTTTCCAGCCGAGGTCGGAAAACTCTGAAATTCAAAGTGTTCTCGTTGGTTGGGGACGAGGTTTAGTCAAGAATAACTCATGTAGCAAGAGTTGGCCAAGCAGCAGTCAAACATGGATTGCACCAGTGGTTATTTAATTTAACAGAGGTAGGAAGGACAACTTGGCCAATGCTATTTAATTCAAACTAGAAACATTAAGTTTGAATAGGACTTGTCATGCTTTCTAACTACATCCCTCCAATCTTCCACTGGACCATACTGTAAGAAGACTACATCCCTCAAATATCACTTTATTCTAATGGTGTAGATAGTTGTTCGATATGATCAGTCATCTTGACAGTCACCTCCAGTTTGTATGAGAAGTGTGGAACACTGAAATACAAACCTTCTCTGGATAGAAGACTGCAGACACTTTTATGTTGGACTGGTGCTTTTCAGAGTAACCTAAGGGGCCCAACACAGGATTTAAATACAATTTCAAGGGACACCCACACTGGCGTTGGGAAGTTTCTCTGGGGCCCCACAAAATCGGAGTATGCCCCCCTCCCAAAAAAGCTTCTTTTTTTTAACGTGACAGCCACTCACAAAGTATAGACTACTGATCTCTGCCCATGGTTCTGAAATAGCGACATCTACGCAGTTTCCTATCAATAGGCTATTGGAGTATGTGGTGCTAGCGCTTGTAGTAGCCTATAGCTTTGCTTAAATGTATAGATATTTTTATTTATTTGGTAGTTATTTTCTCATGTTAAGCCTAACATTTATGTTTCACGAAGATTTAGGCCTATGGTGTCACAATGCTGCTATTTAGAATGCTGGCTGGCAGCAACAACGTATTCACTTGTTGTCACACCCTGACCATAGTTTGCTTTGTATGTTTCTATGTTTTGGTTGGTCAGGGTGTGATTCGAGTGGGCATTCTATGTTGGATGTCTTGTTTGTCTATTTCTATGTCTGGCCTGATATGGTTCTCAATCAGAGGCAGGTGTTAGTCATTGTCTCTGATTGGGAACCATATTTAGGTAGCCTGGGTTTCACTGTGTGTTTGTGGGTGATTGTTCCTGTCTCTGTGTTTTGCACCAGATAGGACTGTTTTAGGTTTTCGCACATTTGTTGTTTTGTTAGATTATTTTGTGTACAGTTTCTTTATTAAAGTACAATGAATAACACCCACGCTGCATTTTGGTCCGCCTCTACTTCACCTACAGAAAACCGTTACACTTGTTTAGTAATTAAAGTAGGAAATTCAAACATTGCAGATTGTAAAAATACATTTTTGATGCAACAGCAAACTAATCAGTAACTAATAACTGTTTTTTAATATACAGTATACACACAACCGTCCTGTAGGCATTTGCCCATAGCCTACATTAGCCGCAATCGCGTTCTCGCAGCTAGGCTAGAACGTTTGTGCTGTACCAAACCAGTCTATTAATGCCAAATAAAACAATCAGTCCACCGTCAAAAGAATAGCTGACTAGGTTATTCTTTCATTATGCAGACAATGCAGTCTATCCTACATGGTCTGCTAGCCTCTCTATAGCTACGTATATCAAGCATTTAGCTGGTAGCCTATTTACACTGAATAAACATATAAACGCAAACATGAAACAATTTCAAAGAGTTACAGTTCATATAAGAATATCAGTCATTTGAAATACAGTGCTTTCTGAAAATATTCGGAAACCTTGCTTTTTCCACATATGGTAATGTTACAGCCTTATTCTAAAATGTATTAAATAAAATGTTTTCCTCATCAATTAATGAATAAGTGAAAACAGGTTTTTAGAAATAGTAGCAAATGTATTAATAATTAAAAACAGAAATACCTTATTTACATAAGTATTCAGACCCTTTGCTATGAGACTCGGAATTGAGCTCAGGTATATCCTGTTTCTATTGATCATCCTTGAGATGTTTCTACAAATTGATTGGAGTCGAACTGTGGTAAATTCAAATGATTGAAAAGGCACACACCTGTCTATATAAGGTCCCAAAGTTGACAGTGTATGTCAGAGCAAAACCCAAGCAATGAGGTCAAAGGAATTGTCCGTAGAGCTTCGAGACAAAATAATGTCGAACCACCGATCTGGGGAAGGGTACCAAAAAATATCTGCAGCATTGAAGGTCCCCAAAAACACAGCGGCCTCCATCATTCTTAAATGGAAGAAATTTGGATCCACCAAGACGCTTCCTAGAGTTGGCCACCCAGCCAAACTGAGCAATCGGTGGAGAAGGGCTTTGGTCAGGTAGGTGACCAAGAACCCGATGGTCACTCTGACAGAGCTCCAGAGTTCCTCTGTAGAGATGGAAGAACCTTCCAGAAGGGACAACCATCTCTGCAGCAGTCTACCAATCTGGCCTTTATGCTATAGTGGCCAGATGGAAGCCACTCCTCACTAAAAGGCACATGACAGCCTGCTTGGAGTTTGCCAAAAGGCACTTAAAGGACTCAGACCATGAGAAACAAGATTCTCTGGTCTGATGAAACCAAGATTGAACTCTTTGGCCTGAATACCAAGCGTCACGTCTGGAGGAAACCTGGCAACATCCCAACGGTGAAGCATGGTGGTGGCAGCATCATGCTGTGCAGATGTTTATCAGTGGCAGGGACTGGGAGACTAGTCAGGATCGAGGGAAAGATGAACAGAGCAATGAACAGAGAGAACTTTGATGAAAACCTGCTCCAGAGAGCTTAGGACATCAGACCGGGGTGAAGGTTCACCTTCCAACAGAACAACGACCCTAAGCACACAGCCAAGACAATGCAGGAGTGGCTTCAGGACATGTCTCTGAATGTCCTTGAGTGGCCCAGCCAGAGCCCGGACTTGAAACCAATCGAACATCTCTGGAGAGCCCTGAAAATAGCTCTGCAGCAACACTCCCCATCCAACCTAACAGAGCTTGAGAGGATCTGCGGAGAAGAATGGGAGAAACTCCCTTTATACAGGTGTGCCGAGGTTGTAGCGTAATACACAAGAAGACTCAACGCTGTAATCACTCCCAAAGGTGCTTCAACAAAGTAAAGGTTCTGAAAACCTATGTAAACATGATACTTCAGTTAGTTTTTTTATTTAAATTTGCACCAAAAAAACAACTGATTTTGAAATGTGAAAATGTGAAAAAAGTCAAGGGGTCTAAATGCACTGTAAATTCATTAGGCCCTAATTAAAGGATTTCACATGACTGGGAATACAAATACCTTTAAAAAAAAGGTAGGGTAGTGGATCAGAAAACCAGTCAGTATCTGGTGCAACCACCATTTGCCTAAGGCAGCACGACACATCTCCTTTGCATAGAGTTGATCAGGCTGTTGATTGTGGCCTGTGGAATGTTTTCCCAGTCCTCTTCAATGGCTGTGCGAAGTGGCATGATATTGTCGAACTCAAATGCACAAATACACAACAATACAAGGGATGAGACCCATAATAACAAGAGCACAATACACACAGTACGAAAGCCGAAATAACAACGCACATGTACTCAGACCAAAGGACATGGGAACAATAACCGACAAGACAATGGTGAACAGAGGTCAAATATATACAATTACTACTCAGGGGAATTGGAATCAGGTGTGCGTAATGAGACAGTTCAGTGACTCCTAGAGGCTGGTGACGTAGACCTCCGGAACTGGTGCACGGAATGAGCAGCAGTACCAGGGGAATCCGTGACATATACATATATATTTATATACAGTACCAATCAAAAGTTTGGACACACCTACTCATTCAAGGGTTTTTCTTTATCTTTACTATTTTCTACATTATAGAATAATAGTGAAGGCATCAAAACTAAGAAATGACACATATGGAATCACGTAGTAACCAAAAAAGTGTTAAACAAATCAAATATATTTTAGATTTTACATTGTTCAAAGTAGTCACCCTTTGCCTTGATGACAGCTTTGCACACGATAAGCATTCTCTCAACCAGCTTCACCTGGAATGCTTTTCCAACAGTCTTGAAGTAGTTCCCACGCATGCTGAGCACATGTTGGATCATTTTCCTTCACTCTGCAGTCCACCTCATCCCAAACCATCTCAATTTGGTTGAGGTCGGGTGCTTGTGGAGGTCAAGTCATCTGATGCAGCACTCCTTCTTGGACAAATAAGCCTTACACTGCCTGGAGGTGTGTTGGGTCATTGTCCAGCTGAAAAACAAATTATAGTCCCACTAAGTGCCCTTTAGTAGTGGTTTCTTTGCAGCAATTCGACCACGAAGGCCTGATTCACGCAGTCTCCTCTGAACAGTTGATGTTGAAATGTGTCTGTTACTTTGTGAAGTATTTGTTTGGGTTGCAATTTCTGAGGCTGGTATCTCTAATGACTTTATCAACTGCAGCAGAGGCAACTCTGGGTCTTCCTTTCCTGTGGCGGTCCTCATGAGAGACAGTTTCATCATAGCACTTAATGATCTTTGCGACTGCACAAGTTCTTCTAATTTTCTGGATTGACTGACCTTCATGTCTTAAAGTAATGATGGACTGTTGTTTCTCTTTGCTTATTTGAGCTATTCTTCCAAAAATATGGACTTGTTTTTTTACCACATAGGGATATCTTCTGTATACTACCCCTACCTTGTCACAACACAGTGGATTGGGTCAAACGCATTTAGAAGGAAAGAAATTCCACAAAATAACTTTTAATCAGGCAAACCTGTTAATTGAAATGCAGGTGACTACAGTACCTCATGACTACCTCATAAAGCTGGTTGAAAGAATGCCAAGAGTGTGCAAAGTTGTCATCAAGGCAAAGGGTGGCTACTTTGAAGAATATCAAATATAAAATATACTTTGATTTGTTTAACACTTATTTTGTTACTGCATGATTCCATATGGGTTATTTCATAGTTTTGATGTCTTCACTACTTTTCTTCAACGTAGAAACTGGTAAAAACACAGAAAAACCCTTGAATCAGTAAGTGTGTCCAAACTTCTGACTGGTACTGTATATTTACAGTTAAAGTCAGAAGTGTCCATACAACTTAGCCAAATACATTTAAAATCAATTCTTCACGATTCCTGACATTTAATCCTAGTAAAATTCCCTGTCGGTCAGTCAGGATCACCAATTATTTTAAGAATGTGAAATGTCAGAATAATAGTAGAGAGAATGATTTATTGAAGCTTTTATTTCCATAGTCTGTCTTTCTTTATGGCAGTTTTGGAGCAGTGGCCTCTAACTTGCTGAGCGGCCTTTCGGGTTATGTCAATATAGGACTCGTTTTACTGTGGCTATAGATACTTTTGTACCTGTTTCCTCCAGCATCTTCAAAAATTCCTTTGCTGTTGTACTTGGATTGATTTACACTTTTTGCAACAAAGTACGTTCATCTCTAGGAGACAGAACGCTTCTCCTTCCTGGGTGGAATGACGGCTGCATGGTCCCATAGTGTATATACTTGCGTACTATCGTTTCAGGCGTTTGAAAATTGCTCCCAAGGATGAACCAGACTTGTAGAGGTCTACAATTTATTTTCTGAGGTCTTGGCTGATTTCTTTTGATTTTCCCATGATGTCAAGCAGAGGCACTGAGTTTGAAGGTAGGCCTTGAAATACATCCATAAGAAATGCATCCTGTCACGGTCGTCCTCCTCTTCATCTGAAGAGGAGAGGCGAGAAGGATCGGAGGACCAAAATGCAGCGTGATATGTGTTCATGCTGAATGTTTAATTAAAGAAAGAACTGAACACTGAATCACTATACAAAAACAGTAAACAAAATAACAAACATGAAGCTAATGCGAGCTGCGCTGAAACAAGCCATCAACATAGACAATCACCCACAAACAAACAGTGCAACCCAGGCTACCTAAGTATGATTCTCAATCAGAGACAACTAATGACACCTGCCTCTGATTGAGAACCATACAAGGCCGAAACATAGAAATACCCAAGTCATAGAAAAACAAACATAGACTGCCCACCCCAACTCACGCCCTGACCATACTAAATAATGACAAAACAAAGGAAATAAAGGTCAGAACGTGACACATCCATAAGAAATATGTACATAAGTACATCTCCATTTGACTCAAATTGTGTCAATCAGCCTATCAGAAGCTTCTAAAGCCATGACATAATTTTCTGGAATTTTCCAAGCTGTTTAAAGGCACAGTCAACTTAGTGTATGTAAACTTCTGACCCACTAGAATTGTGATACAGTGAGTTATAAGTGAAATAATCTGTCTGTTAACAATTGTTGGGAAAATTACTTGTGTCATACACGAAGTAGATGTCCTAACCGACTTGCCAAAACTATAGTTTGTTAACAAGAGATTTGTGCAGTGGTTGAAAAACGAGTTTTAATGACTCCAACCTAAGTGTATGTAAACTTCCGATTTCAACTGTATATCCTATTCTGATGCTCTAAATGTTCAGTTTCTAAGTCCATCCATATAGAGGTAACAATTATTTTATTTATTTGTCATATTCTCAGCCAGAGCTCCCTATAATTGTATCTCAATCTTTGAGGAAATGGCAGGGTTGATTCGAGAAACAGGAGAACCAAGTGTGGAGGAGGTCTATAAAGAACATATCATTATGCAGGAGGTAAAAAAAACTAAATGTATGTTATATTTACATCACCTGTCAAAAAATAAAACAGATTTTCTATTTCCTTCAAGGTCAAACTGTCTTTGCATCAAATGAAGGAGACATAAAGCATTTTGCTGCAACATAAGAGAGGGTAATCGCAACATAAACTCAGCAAAAAAAGAAACCGAGAGACTGAAACCTTGCACATTTTCAGACTGCTGCCCTATCTAGATAGTCATTGAACACTGATCACTTTAATAATGTTTACATACTGTTTTACCCACCTCCTATGTACAGTGCCATTAAAAAAGGATTTGCCCCCTTTCTAATTTTCTCTATTTTTGCATATTGCTGAAACTGAATGTTATCAGATCTTCAACCAAAACCTAATATTAGATAAAGGGATCCTGAGCTTACAAATATTTAATTAGCAAAGTTATTCAACACCAAATTCCCTGTCTGAGAAAGTAATTGCCCCCTTGCACTCAATAACTGATTATGCCACCTTTAGCTGCAATGACTGCAACCAAATACTTCCTGTAGTTGTTGATCAGTCTCACATCGCTGTGGAGAACTTTTGGTTCCACTCTTACATGCAGAACTGCTTTAACTCAGTGACATTTGTGGGTTTTCAAGCATGAACTAATTGTTTCCAGTCCAGAACTTAATATCAAATTGAGATTAGGTCTGGACTTTGACTAGGCCATTACAAAACTTCAAATGTGTTGCTTTTTAACCATTTTCATGTAGACTTGATTGTGTGTTTTGGATCATTGTCTTGCTGCATGACCCAGCTGCTCTTCAGCTTCAGCTCATAGACGGATGGACTGACATTCTCCTGTAGAATTATTTGATACAGAGCAGAATTCATGGCTCCTTCTACTAAGGCAAGTCATCCAGGTCCTGAAGCAGAAAAGAATCCCCACACTATCACACGGCCACCACCATGCTTGACCGTTGGTATGAGGATCTTAGTGTGGAATGCAATAATATATGTAAACTATTTGTACGCGACTAATAAATGTGATTTGATATCGGGGAAAACACTCAACAATTAAATACATCATTAACATAAACCATCTTATGGCGAGGTATTAAACTCCAATCATCCACTTTACCCTATAGCCATCAACATCTCCACTAACCAAAAAATTATTGATTGTGAGAAAAGCCAGTCATGACCTGATTCCCTATAAGGCGAGATAGGGTGGGGAGCCTGAATACATTGAATGATTAAACAAAATATGGCTCATAGGGTCTAGACATTGACGTAAACACATTCATTTCATTGGGCCCTGACACACAACACACTGGTTGGATCTGCAGTACCACTGAGAAAGATGTGTTCTCCATCTTTCCTGTACTGTAGCCACATCTCATAATGGACAACAACTGCAAGAGATGCAGTGATTGCCAAACAACACAGAGCTGGCAGGTAGCAGGAGAAGAAAGACTGTGACTGTGCCACTGTTGTCCTCTCTAGACTGCAACCCATATCATTGCACTGGCAAGCACAGGCAATTCGGTGCCAATATCTCAATTTGATTTGATGTTAAACTGGTAAATTGCCTTTTCGGATTGGAATAGCAAAATAAAAGAAGTAGAAAATAATTAATTCAGAAAATGCAGTATTTTCATTAGCCGAACACATTTGGTGATGCTCACTCTGATTACTGTTGCTGTTTTGAGGTACCCCTCTAACTTTTCAGAGATTTGAATTTTATGATACCCTAATAATCAGATACACATGAATGACAGACTGTGAAAGCAAGTTATGCAATCACTAAGATAAAAACTTATTACAGAACAATATGTGACACATGTTTTATTATTGTGATTAAGGATGAATGTATTAATGTATTCATAATAAATCATTTTAATCGAACACCTGCAGTGACATATTGACTGCATACATTTTGTTAGCTAATTGATTGTAAAACAACAAGTAGCAAACGACAAACCAAAAATAAATGGCTTAGCTATAGAAAGACCTTGGTCTTTCCTAATCACATATGGATTGAATTGATTGTTTATGTCTTTGTGAGTGAGGAAAAGCTATTCTGTGAAGTCCCCATTTCCTCCAAACAGAAATCTGGTGAAAGCCACATTGAGCAAATAAACCTTGAATGTCCAGTTTGAGAGGTTTCAACAATCGATTCCAACCTTCTTGGGCACAAAAATCAACTCTAATGATCTTTAAACAGGCAGCAATTAAGATTGGCAACAGCATTAGACTTTAAATGCTTGCTGTAAAGCCAGCACTCCATTATCACAAATCCTTACAGCTAGCCTTGCTATGTCTAAAACACCATAGCGTATGGGGATTCCTTACTCAGTGATAAGTCATCTGCATTCCAAGCACCATTCCATACAATATGAAATAAATCATTTTTAAACCAACATTTTATAATTAGGTTTGTTAAAAATCATATTTTCTGTGTTGGAAGGGTGTGGATGTACCCCAATAACAGAATGGTGTGGGCGTATACTGCTCAGTAAAAACATTAACGTAAATAGACTGCTGATTGGCCAGCTCATTCTCCTCTAGACCGCTGATTAGTCAGTTCATTCTCCTCAGGAATATGACATCATACTCAATTTTTTATTTATTTTATTTCACATTTATTTAACCAGGTAGGCAAGTTGAGAACAAGTTTTAATTTACAATTGCGACCTTGCCAAGATAAAGCAAAGCAATTTGACACATACATCAACACAGAGTTACACATGGAGTAAAACAAACATACTGTTAATAATAGAGTAGAAAAAATAAGTCCATATACAATGTGAGCAAATGGGGTGAGATAAGGGAGGTAAAGGCAACAAAAAAAGGCCATGGTGGTGAAGTAAATATAATATAGCAAGTAAAACACTGGAATGGTAGATTTACAGTAGAAGAATATGCAAGGTAGAGATATAAATAATGGGGTGCAAAGGAGCAAAATAAATAAATACAGTAGGGGGAGAGGTAGTTGTTTGGGCTAAATTATAGATGGGCTATGTACAGGTGCAGTAATCTGTGAGCTGCTCTGACAGCTGGTACTTAAAGCTAGTGAGGGAGATAAGTGTTTCCAGTTTCAAAGATTTTTGTAGTTCGTTCCAGTCATTGGCAGCAGAGAACTGGAAGGAGAGGCGGCAAAAGGAAGAATTGGTTTTGGGGGTGACCAGAGAGATATACCTTCTGGAGCACGTGCTACAGGTGGGTGCTGCTTTGGTGACCAGCGAGCTGAGATAAGTTGGGACTTTACCTAGCAGGGTGTTGTAGATGACCTGGAGCCAGTGGGTTTGGCGACGAGTATGACATCGCCGAAGTCAAGGATCGGTAGTATGGTCAGTTTTACAAGGGTATGTTTGGCAGCATGAGTGAAGGATGCTTTGTTGCGAAATAGGAAGCCAATTCTAGATTTAACTTTGGATTGGAGATGTTTGATGTGAGTCTGGAATGAGAGTTTACAGTCTAACCAGACACCTAGGTATTTGTAGTTCTAAGTCAGAACCGTCCAGAGTAGTGATGTTGGACAGGCGGGCAGGTGCAGGCAGCGATCGGATGAAGAGCATGCATTTAGTTTTATTTGTATTTAAGAGCAATGGGAGGCCACGGAAGGAGAGTTGTATGGCATTGAAGCTCGCCTGGAGGGTTGTTAACACAGTGTCCAAAGAAGTGCCAGAAGTATACAGAATGGTGTCGTCTGCGTAGAGGTGGATCAGAGACTCACCAGCAGCAAGAGCGACATCATTGATGTATACAGAGAAGAGAGTCGGTCCAAGAATTGAACCCTGTGGCACCCCCATAGAGACTGCCAGAGGCCCGGACAACAGGCCTTCAGATTTGACACACTGAACTCTATCAGAGAAGTAGTTGGTGAACCAGGCGAGGCAATAATTTGAGAAACCAAGGCTATCGAGTCTGCCGATGAGGATGTGGTGATTGACAGAGTCAAAAGCCTTGGCCAGGTCAATGAATACGGCCGCACAGTATTGTTTCTTATCGAGGGTGGTTTAGATATCGTTTAGGACCTTGAGCATGGCTGAGGTGCACCCATCACCAGCTCGGAAACCAGATTGCATAGCGGAGAAGGGATGGTGGGATTCGAAATGGTCGGTAGTCTGTTTGTTGACTTGGTTTCCGAAGACCTTAGAAAGGCAGGGTAGGATAGATATAGGTCTGTAGCAGTTTGGGTCAAGAGTGACCCCCCCCTTTGAAGAGGGGGATGACCGCAGCTGCTTTCCAATCTTTGGGAATCTCAGATGACAGGAAAAAGAGGTTGAACAGTAGTAATAGGGGAGGCAAAAATTTAGGCAGATAATTTTAGAAATAAAGGGTCCAGATTGTCTAGCCCGACTGATTTGTACAGGTCCAGATTTTGCAGCTCTTTCAGAACATCAGCTGACTGGATTTGGGAGAAGGAGAAATGGGGAAGGCTTGGGCGAGTTGCTGTGGGGGGTGCAGTGCTGTTGACCGGGGTAGGGGTAGCCAGGTGGTAAGTATGGCCAGCCGTAGAAAAATGCTTATTGAAATTTTCAATTATAGTTGATTTATCGGTGGTGACAGTGTTTCCTATCTGCAGTGGGCAGCTGGGAGGAGGTGTTCTTATTCTCCATGGACTTTACAGTGTCCCAGAACGTTTTTGAGTTAGTGTTACAGGAAGCAAATTTCTGCTTGAAAAACCTAGCATTGGCTTTTCTAACTGCCTGTGTATATTGGTTTCTAGCTTCCCTGAAAAGTTGCATATCATGGGGGCTGTTCGATGCTAATGCAGAACGCCATAGGATGTTTTTGTGTTGGTTAAGGGCAGTCAGGTCTGGAGAGAACCAAGGGCTATATCCGTTCCTGGTTCTAAATGTCTTGAATGGGGCATGCTTATTTAAGATGGTGAGGAAAGCATTTCAAAAAAATAACCAGGCATGCTCTACTGACGGGATGAGATCAATATCCTTCCAGGACACCCTGGCCAGGTCGATTAGAAAGGCCTGCTCGCTGAAGTGTTTCAGGGAGCGTTTGACAGTGATGAGTGGAGGTCGTTTGACCGCTGACACATTACGGATGCAGGCAATGAGGCAGTGATCGATGAGATCTTGGTTGAAAACAGCAGAGGTGTATTTAGAGGGCAAGTTGTTTCGGATGATATCTATGAGGGTTCCCGTGTTTACGGCTTTGGGGTGGTACCTGGTAGGTTCATTGATAATTTGTGTGAGATTGAGGGCATCAAGCTTAGATTGTAGGATGGCTGGGGTGTTAAGCATGTTCCAGTTTAGGTCGCCTAGCAGCACGAGCTCTGAAGATAGATGGCGGCAATCAGTTCACATATGGTGTCCAGAGCACAGCTGGGGGCAGAGCGTGGTCTATAGCAGGCAGCAACAGTGAGAGACTTGTTTTTAGAGAGGTGGATTTTTAAAAGTAGAAGTTCAAATTGTTTGGGTATAGACCTGGATAGTAGGACAGAACTCTGCAGGCTATCTTTGCAGTAGATTGCAACACTGCCCCCTTTGTCCGTTCTATCTTGTCTGAAAATGTTGTAGTTAGGGATGAAGATTTCAGAAATTTTGATGGTCTTCCTAAGCCAGGATTCAGACACGGCTAGAACATCCGGGTTGGCAGAGTGTGCTAAAGCAGTGAATAAAACAAACTTAGGGATGAGGCTTCTAATGTTAACATGCATGAAACCAAGGCTATTACGGTTACAGAAGTCATCAAAAGAGAGCGCCTGGGGAATAGGAGTGGAGCTAGGCACTGCAGGACCTGGATTCACCTCTACATCACCAGAGGAACAGAGGAGGAGTAGGATAAGGGTATGGCTAAAAGCTATGAGAATTGGTAGTCTAGAAGGTCTGGAACAGAGAGTAAAGGGAGGTTTCTGGGGGCGATAAAATAGCTTCAAGGTATAATGTACAGACAAAGGTATGGTAGGATGTGAATACAGTGGAGGTAAAGCTAGGTATTGAGTGATGATGAGAGAGATATTGTCTCTAGAAACATCATTGAGACCAGGTGATGTCATCGCATGTGTGGGTGGTGGAACTGAAAGATTGGATAAGGTAAAATGAGCAGGGCTAGAGGCTCTACAGTGAAATAAGCCAATAAACACTAACCAGAACAGCAATGGACAAGGCATATTGACATTAAGGAAAGGCATGCTTAGTCGAGTGATCATAAGGGTCCAATGAGTAGTGAGGTTGGTTGGGGTCACGGCGATTCAGACAGCTAGCCGGGCCATCGGTAGCAAGCTAGCAGAGGATGGAGGTCTGTTTTTAGCCACCTCGTGCGTTTCCGTCGGTAGATTAGTGGGGTTCCGTGTGGTAGAGGGGATCAATACAATTGGCAAAATAGATATAGTTATAGTGACCCAAGAAAAAATGTCTGATAGACCTATTCAGATAGCAGCCGATAAGACAGCTAACGATTAGCGGGCCGCAGATGGACGTTCAGGTAACGTCGCGTCGGAGGGGCCAGTTGGATAACTCCCTCGGGCAGATAAAGTCGGTAGTCCAGTCGCGAAGGCCTGGTGGGGCTTCGCATTGGCAGTAAAACGGGTCCGGATAGGTGATTGTAGCCCAGGAGTGGCTGATGGAACTCTTCAGCTGGCCAGCTACGGAATAATTGATGTTTGCTCCGGGATCGACGTAAGCCAATAGTCACACGGATAGCAGCTAGCTAGCTGCGAGATCCAGGTGTAAATGTCCAGAGCTTGGTCTGGTATGTTCTGGTCTGAGTCGCGTTGTACAAAACTGGCGATAGCTTCTTGAGCTAAAGGATAGCTGATGACCACAAACCGTGGTTAGCTAGCTATCTCTATGAGGAAATCAGCCAGGTCACCCGTGATACAAGTCAGTATTCGACGTCCATCCATGTCTGAGGACATTTGGGGTGACGTGGAAACTGGCCACTAGGGGCAACAGTGAGTGCTGTTACCTTCAAGTAGGTTTCGGTTTTGCTAAGGTGTTGTGGATAGGATTGCAGATGGGCATAAGCATTTGCCTCTGATTTAAAAGGTTACAAGTTGAAATCAAGCAATGGAAAGTCTTTTTTTAAATACTTTTGTTTAAAGCCTATCCCAAACTTTCACCCTTACAATTCAGAGTTAATGCCTAACCTTAAGAATCTTGCGTTAATGCCTGAACTTCACCTTAAACAGTTCAAAATGTGAATTTTGGAACAACTTCGAAATTTGACGTTTGAGAAACATGGATGAACGGCCTGTTTGAGGTGGGGGTTTTCTCCAATTTATGCTATGGCCACAAATATGATTATAGGATGAATAAACAACATTATTTAGGCATGCGTTAAGAGAACATTATGAACTTCTAAAAATGAGATTTTCACTGGACAGTCACATAAAATGCACTTTGTGAAGCCAAATGAATCTCAGAGGGCTGAGTAAGTGCTGAGAACCCATGGTGATGTGTTGCATTATGGTCCCTTCACACAAATCATTCACAATAAAGGCAGATACGAGTGTAGTTTGGAGGAGTAAAATATAGTTCTAGGAATATGGTAGGCTAACACTTTACAGTTCCCTTAATACTGTGTGAGTACACATATTCCTATAAGTACAGCATAACAACTATTGTAATTACTAGTTGTTACACTGTACTTACATTGTACTTACAACAGTAACCCTAACCCTAGTCCTAACCCTTACCCTTACCCAACCTCTAACCCTAAGTATAGAGCAAGTGCCGTTTATCAATGAGTAAATACAATATTCGTTGCACTATACTTACAGGAATAATTACACAGTAATAGGTATATGTATTCAATTACCACATATAAGACTATTTCCATTTTGGGGGTACATTCACACAGTAACATGATCTTCATTATAGCCTTCCACAGTGATGTACAATGTAATCTATCAGGTATCCAACCCGGGATGTCTTTGCGCCTCAAGATCACGTCAGCCCACTGAGCTAAAGCCTAGGCAATATCCTTGAGAGCTAACACGCGTCTTCAGCTCTCTGGAAAAGTTACTCAGGCAGGGTGTATTTCCCTGAACTACCTGTGCTACACATACTCTCTATCAGCATCAGTGGATCTCGTAGGAGCATGAACTTACAGAGAGCAAAACATTCAGCAACAAATTGTTTTCAACAGACCCCTGATCAGTTTGGACCACAGTATCAATGACTACTACAATTATACTGCAGTAACCTATTACATATTAGACACACCTTCTACTGCTACTATTACCATACCTTACTGATGTTGGCAGTTGGACCTAAAACAGTGGGACAAATGCCATTGACAAAGGAAGACTTCATTGTATAAAGGTGAAAAAGCTCCTCTTCTGAGTATACCCTTAGCAGAATCAAGCCTGGGTGAGCTTTTTTTTGTTTGTTTTTGTCTGTGCAGATTGTTGTGATCAAGAATGTGATAATTTAATCCATTATGAAAATATGTTTTTCATGGGCCATCATGGAATGAGTGCAGATAAAATGGTAATGTCTGTGACAAAAAAAAGAGTTCGTGGTCTATTGTATGGATGAGGCACAGTGCACATTCGGAGCTGTAGTTGTGGAAGTAGTACAATATGGATGGATAAATATTTCACTGTATGCTTGCAACACATTTTCTTAATTGCATTTTAATGAAAATACCAATATTTCACAGACAACGCTTACAAATAGCCTAACCATGCAGTCCACTCGAATAGGAGCGCTAACATTTGTTGATTCTAATCCCTCTCCTATAATTATGGACTAATAATTAAATAGCCATAAAGCAAAGTAAGCTCAATTCTGTGACAGACATGTTTTACATGAATAATCTCTTGTCTGTAAATCATTCAGAGACACGCTCCCTCAGAGTTGAAGTGACAAGAAACGCTGTTGCGCGCCGTGAGAAAGCTGAGCGTAATGATGCGCAACTGAATGATAGACTTTGGAAATATACCGCGGGTGAAACATCGAGTAAAATGCATGCAGGATGTGTTTAAATTTTACTTTAGAATGCAAACCATTTGAAAAATCGTGTTTTTGTATATTATAAACGTCAATTTGAACTCACGCTGCTGTTGTCTCCAACCCAGTGCCCCATCGCCTGGTTGTGCGCAGAGTCTCCGGATAGAGGGAAAGTAGAGGTGACCAGAAGCGACTCACTTTGCCTCGGACCAGTTCTTGCGTCCTCCCCAGTTCGTCGGTATTCTGTCCTCGGACTATAAACACCAAAAGGCTCCAAAATCTTCTCGGCTGAAAATGCGTCACCAGGACCTCCAATTTGACCCCTGTCCGAATATTCGCCGTAGGCTGTACTTCGCTTTGTACGGTTACTTAAAGCAAGTGTGCCGTCATTTACGTCAAAAAAACGGTCCGACTTTTTTCTGTCATCAGTAAAATACTTGGAACGGTTTGGCGCAGTTGTATCTCTGCCAGAAGATATAGCATCAGGTGTCACTTTCCCAATAACTCTTTTCAAGTCCTTTGGTAATCTCCCTCCACCTTTTGGAACCGCCGGTTTTCCATCAATTGGTTCCATTTGAAAAGCTCTGGAAAAGGCAGATTCCTTGACGATATCCTTTGGGATTTTGACCCATACGGATTTTAGGTTTGTGCGCAGCTCCAAAGGCAATGTATCAACACGGTTAAGCCAAACGTTCGTCGTCGTGGAACTCGCTGGCCAATTTATTTCAGCGTATGCTGTCAACATATTGTAAAAAGAGCTTAAAACGCAAGTCAAAATAGCCCAACACCAAACTGAACCTGAGATGACCATGGTTTTCACCTCACTGTTGCCAAATATTTGAAAAATAAAATACGTTTCGACGTCGTTAATATATTCTATCAACTTTTGAAATACTCACTGTGTAACCGTTAGTCCGACAATCAAAGATCAGAGTGGCTTTATCTGATCTGCTCAAGTCCAGGAATTTGTCAAAGTGAACAACAAGTTGGGCGGGCGCTGCGCACCAGACAAATGCGCTCGACAAAAAGTGATTGTGGGATTTGTGGAGGGGTGTGTAGAATAGGAACAACGTTAAAAACGCATGCAATATCTAAACATGTTGATGTATTTTGCAACGACATCTGTCTGTTTGAAATAGTATCAGTATCATTATTTGACAAATCCATATGAAATGGTTACCTCCAGTGCGTTATTGGTTTGTCCGAGAAATAATTTATCTCAGTTGCCTATACGTAATTACTCGCAACTGCCATTCCTTCTTCTGCAGAACAGGTGAGTGCTATGTGGATATGTTTTGGACATTTGGAGGAAGAAACATTTACAGCTAGTTTATGCAGCCACTGTTCTCACATACTGTATGTGTATTAAGCCCTACATTTGGAAGAGTTCACCCAAAATAAAAATGTACTTATTTTCTACCAACCTCTTTTCTTTCATTTCAGCAGCCTCTGGCTGCATGGTGTTAGCTTCCTCAGACCTCTAATAAATTGCACTCATCAGGGCATATATCCTAGCATGGAAGTACCTTCAAAAGTATCATTCCAAACCTCTGCAACATAAATTGACAACTGCCAAGGTAAGTAGAACATCTTGTAAATTTGTATTTTGGGTAAGCTATCCCATGAAAACAATAGGAACGACTCAAGAATATCAAAGTTGTAATCAGCTCAAACCAGCCCAGAACATGGCAGTCTCTTTTGCAGAGGAGGAGTGGAGTCACAGAAAATGGTTGTGACTAGATGGGATACAGTCATAACAGGTTATGAGAGCATTTTGGCTTAGGAGAGAATTTTAGCTTACCCTAACCCTTTTCCTAACATTAATATAATTCCCCTAACCTGCTATGTTAATGATCCAAACCTGCTGTGAAAGTTCTCTTAACCTGCTACGAAAAAGTCACCTCGGGATCATAGCTGTATTCCACCTAGTCAGAACCAGAGAAAACCCACTGGAATTGTGATGCAGTGAGTTATAAGTGAAATAATCTGTCTGTTTACAATTGTTGGGACAATTACTTGTGTCATGCACAAAGTAGATGTCCTAACCGACTTGCCAAAACTATAGTTTGTTAACAAGAGATTTGTGGAGTGGTTGAAAAACGAGTTATAATGACTCCAACCTAAGTGTATGTAAACTTCCGATTTCAACTGTATATCCTATTCTGATGCTCTAAATGTTCCGTTTCTAATTCCATCCATATAGAGGCAACAATTATTTTCTTTATTTGTCAGATTCTCAGTCAGAGCTCCCTATAATTGTATCTCAATCTTTGAGGAAATGGCAGAGTTGATTCGAAACAGGAGAACAAGTGTGGAGGAGGTGTACAAAGAACATATCATTATGCACAAGATAAAAAAAACTAAATGTATGTTATATTTACATCACCTGTCAAAAAATAAAACAGATTTTCCATTTCCTTCAAGGTCAAACTGTCTTTTCATCAAAGGAAGGAGACATAAAGCAGTTTGCTGCATCATAAGAGAGGGTAATCGCAACATAAACTAGATTGAGAAACGTCCCTTTTTCAGGACACTGTCATTCAAAGATAATTCGTAAAAGGCTATATAACTTCACATATCTTCAGTGTAAAGGGTGTAAACACTGTTTCCCATGCTTGTTCAATGAACCATAAACAATTAATGAACATGCACCTGTGGAACGGTCTTTAAGACACTAACAGCCTACCCGCGGTAGGTAATTAAGGTCACAGTTCTGAAAACGTAGGACACTAAAGAGGCCTTTCAACTGACTTTGAAAAACACCAAAAGAAAGATGCCCAGGGTCCCTGCTCATCTGCGAGAACGTGCCTTAGGCATGCTGCAAGGAGGCATGAGGACTGCAGATGTGGCCAGGGCAATAAATTGCAATGTCCGTACTGTGAGACACCTAAAACAGTGCTACAGGGAGACAGGACGGACAGCTGATCATCCTCGCAGTGGCAGACCACGTGTAACAACACCTGCACAGGATCGGTACATCCGAATATCACACCTGCGGGACAGGTACAACAACTTCCCGAGTTACACCAGGAAAGCACAATCCCCCCATCAGTGCTCTCTAAGGTAAGGGCGTGAGAGAGAGAGGCTGGACTAGGAGCTTGTAGGCCTGTTGTAAGGCAGGTCCTCACCAGACATCACTGGCAATAACGTCGCCTATGGGCACAAACCCACCTTCGCTGGACCAAACAGGACTGGCAAAAAGTGCTCTTCACTGACGAGTCAAGGTTTTGTCTCACCAGGGGTGACGGTCAGATTCACGTTTATCGTCAAAGGAATGAACGTTACACCGAGGCCTGTACTCTGGAGTGGGATCGATTTGGAGGTAGAGGGTCTGTTATGGTCTGGGGTGGTGTGTCACAGCATCATCGGACTGAGCCTGTTGTCATTGCAGGCAATCTCAACGCTGTGCGTTACAGGGAAGACATCCTCCTCCCTTATGTGGTACCCTTCCTGCAGGCTCATCCTGACATAACCCTCTAGCATGACAATGCCACCAGCCATACTGCTCTTCTGTGCGTGATTTCCTGCAAGACAGGAATGTCAGTGTTCTGCCATGGCCAGCGAAGAGCCCGGATCTCAATCCCATTGAGCACGTCTGGGGCCTGTTGGATTGGAGGGTGAGGCCTAGGGCTATTCCCCCCAGAAATGTCAGAGAACTTGCCTTGGAGGAAGAGTGGGATAACATCTCACAGCAAGAAATGGCAAACCTGGTGCAGTCCATGAGGAGGAGATGCACTGCAGTACTTAACCTCTCTGGGATCGTTCGGGACACCAGCGTCCCACCTCGCCAACAGCCAGTGAAATTGCAGGGCGCCAAATTCAAAACAACAGAAATCTCGTAATTAAAATTCCTCAACCATACAAGTAGTTTACACCATTTTAAAGATACACTTCTCATTAATCCATCCACAGTGTCCGATTTCAAAAAGGCTTTTCAGCGAAAGCAGAACATATCATTATGTTAGGTCAGCAACTAGTCACAGACAGCATTCAGCCATTTTCCAACCAAAGAGAGGTGTCACACAAAGCAGAAAAATAGATCAAATTAATCACTCACCTTTGACGATCTTCATCAGATGACACTCCCAGGAATCAATGTTACACAATACATGTATGTTTTGTTCGATCAATTTCATATTTATATCCAAGAACCTCAGTTTACATTGGCTCCATGTTCAGAAATGCCTCCAAAACATCCGGAGAAATTGCAGAGAGCCACATCAAATAATAGAAATACTCATCATAAACTTTGATGAAAGATACATGTTTTAGATAGAATTAAAGATAAACTTGTTCTTAATGCAACCGCTGTGTCAGATTTCAAAAAAGCTTTACGGCAAAAGCACAATATTCAATAATCTGAGACCAGCGTTCAGCAACAAAAGCAAGCCATACAGTTACCCGCCAAATTGAGGGGGTCAACAAAAGTCATAAATAGCATTATAAATCTTCACTTACCTTTGCTGATCTTCGTCGGAATGCACTCCCAGGACTCCCACAAGAAATGTTTGTTTTGTTCGATTACGTCCATATTTATGTCCAAATACCTACATTTTGTTTGCGAGTTCAGTTCACTATTCCAAAGGCACAATGCGCGAGCGCAAAATCCAGACGAAAAGTCAAAAGAGTTCCATTACAGTGTGTAGAAACATGTCAAACGATGTGTACAATAAATCCTTAGGGACTTTTTATAATAAATCTTCAATAATATTCCAACCGGACAATAGCGTATTCATTACAGAGGAAAAAGAAGGCACGGTGCGCCCGCGTGACCGCGCAGTAAACAACTGATTGGCCACTGCCTAGTCCAATTGTTGAAACAGCTCTTTTTCGACCCCCTTCCATAATAAAAGCCTCAAACAACTTTCTAAAGACTGTTGACATCTGCTGGAAGCCTTGGGAAGTGCAATCTGGCCCCATAGACACAGCATATTGGATAGGCAATCACTTAAATGAAACTACAAACCTCAGATTTCCCACTTCCTGGTTGGATTTGTCTCAGGTTTTCGCCTGCCATATGAATTCTGTTATACTCACAGACATCATTCAAACAGTTTTAGAAACTTCAGAGTGTTTTGTATCCAATACTACTAATAATATGCATATATTAGCATCTGGGACAGAGTAGCAGGCAGTTTACTCTGGGCACCTGATTCATCCAAGCTACTCAATACTGCCCCCCTGTCACCAAGACATTAATGCAGCTGGTGGCCACACCAGATACTGACTGTTACTTTTGATTTTGTCCCATCCCTTTGATCAGGGACACATTATTCCATTTCTGTTAGTCACATGTCTGTGGAAGTTGTTCAGTTTATGTCTCAGTTGTTGAATCTTGTTATGTTCATACAAATATTTACACCTTAAGTTAAGCTGAAAATTAACGCAGTTGACAGTGAGAGGACGTTTCTTTGTTTACTTAGTTTAGAATAATTAGGCTATGCAAATACTCCCTCATTTATAAAATGTGGATATCTTCATAGTCTTTTAAAGTCTATTCCTGCATATTCAAGTCATCACATTACTTTTTTCTACAAATACGTTTCTTTCCTATTCTAGCTTTTGAATGACAATAGTGTAGCAAACCCTGCCATATACATGTAAACTGTAATATACTAGTTATGAAACTCATGTAAGAACACATTCTTGCCACATATGTATATCACAATCGTTATGTAGTTACTCTTTATGACCAACTTGTTGTGAAATATTGTCTGTTCAAGCAACCCAAGGCATGTTTTAAATCACATGTAACACTTACTCAATGATAAAATCATGACACACATGGGTTGTTGACATGATGGATAAGAGTGACATTAAATCAATTCATGGTTGATACAACCTACCACAGTGCTGCAGTAGATCCCAATAGAGTGCAATGTACAAAAAAACGAAAGATAATCCAGTGACACCATATCTCAAGAATTTCGCATTTGGCCACTGCTTTCTGCACGGCTGTACAAACAAATTGAGATTCATGCAACTGGAGGCTCGGGGCAGCAGGTGTTATTGTTGTGGCTATCAAACTCAGCCCCATGCAGACGCCACGGACGCCACACAAACACTCACACACACACACACGCAACACGCACGCACACACGCACGCACGCACGCACACACACACACACACACACACACACACACACACACACACACACACACACACACACACACACACACACACACACACACTCTCTCTCTCTCTCTTTTTTCTCTGTGGGCCAATCCTGTTACCACACCCCTCTGCCATGGAAGGCTAATTGGACTGATGATACTCTGTTACCTATTTTGCACCTTAAATGAAGTGGCAGACCAGGAAGAGAAATCACCTCCATCAATGACCTTTCTTTTAATCTATTCAAACCTTGAGCCAAAGAACGTACATACATATATCATTCATAGATCTTTCTATTTTTATTTTCTTTTGTGTTATTGACTGTACGTCTGTTTATGTGTAACTCTGTGTTGTTTTTGTTGCACTGCTATGCTTTATCTCGGCCAGGTTGCAGTTGTAAATGACAACTTGTTCTCAATTGGCCTACCTAGTTAAATAAAGGTGAAATAAAAATAAAATAAACAAAAAATGGAGAGCAGAAGGCAGACCCATGTGTGTGTGTGTGTGTGTGTGTGTGCACATGTGCATGCGTCTCTCTCTCTATTTGTGTGCGTGACAAATAGAGAGATGGAGAAAAAGACAGTCTCCCAGACTCCAACGATGTTTGTGTGTATCTACGCTTTGCACTCCCCTCCCGAGTAGATGATTAATTACATTATCAGTTCTAATCCTCTCATTCAAATGAGGGGCATAACTTTAAGTAGGTTTGCAGTCGAGCCCTCAGAACAGCAGTTCGTCCCCAGCCTCCAGCCAGCCTAGCCTAGACGAGGAGGAGCAGTCCAGAAGCTCTCAGGACCAAAACCCATTTGTGCATCCGCTGTCTGCATCCCAAGCTTGTTAGATCCAACACTTCAGTGATCCCGATGGAGTGGACGCACTCGACGTAAAAGGAACTGTAATGGCCATCACACAGACAGCTCACACTCCCGGCACTGGAGATGAACAGGAAGGTACACTCTCCCCATCCCATTAAAGACAAAACATGCACTTCTACTTCGATTGGCAAACAAAAAAAGCAATCAAAAACATGGTTTCAGTCTTTGTTTGTGTAACTTCTACCCGGCTGTATTGACAAAAAGTTCCTTTGTAAGGTCATTGAAGTCCAACTGTCTATAAAAGGGGTTGGCAACCCTGTTCCCAGAGTGCCACAGCTACTGCAGGATTTTTTCCAACTAGGCACCACACCAGACACACTGAGCAAATTGATCAGTTCAGTGATTGACTAAATTGAACACACCTGGTTTTCCAGGTTGGTTAAATCAAAAACATGAAGTGCCTGTGGCACTCCAGGACCAGGTTTGCCTACCCCTGGTCTATATCATTATTGTCACCGTCACAGTTTATATGGGTAGGCACTATAATGCAACTCCTCTCTCCATGTGTACTCAAGTCATTTCTTCTTGTTCTTAGAAAATTGTGTTATTTTTCACTCCATCATTCATCATAAAATGTTAGACAGACAAGGACCATTTGTTACAGCATTCAACAAAAACCTTAATGTGATTGATCAACATACCTGTACTTGATATAGATAAAATAAGAAGATTCCTCCTTAATTTGAATCTATTAGTATGTATTTCCCGTAAAATAAAGTCAAAACATTTCTCTATTAGTTTGATTATTTATAATCAGGGAGGATTATCATGATTAGCAGGGGACCACCCATGCATAATAACACTATTGTAAGTCAGGAGCATGTGTCTCTACTGAACACATTTGTTCATTACCACTGGAAAGCAAACACCATCTGTTATCAAAGGACATCTCTTTGACCCACTTAGAAAAATACACTTCAATACAGAACTTCAGCTTTATCCTTCGTTAATGTATTAGATACAGTATGTCTGTACCTATTGATTAAAAAACAGAACCCCGCCTCCCAGGTGGCTCAGTGTTTCAGGGCGCTGTACGTTTTTGTGTATCGGAGGATGCATGACTTTCAACCTTCGTCTCTCCCGAGCCCGTACGGGAGTTGTAGCTATGAGACAAGATAGTAGCTACTAAACAATTGGATACCACAAAAAAGGGGTAGGAGGCTGGGAGTTTCCAAGATGAGATTAAACACACTGACACTACATGTATGTATACTGTGGAAAGCAAAGCAACCACACACTAGATATTGGATTGACAAATAAATAAATTCAAGAAATTCCCTGTAATGTTTGAGTATACCTACCCATTTGACTGTACAGTAGCTCAGTTCCACAGTGCATTTCCATGTGCCTTTCCTTGCAACACAAACTGAAAGGAAAAATCAATACCATTAAAACCCCCGGCAACGTTTTGGGGATTTTTTAAACAAGTACTTTAGTTCTGGAGCAAAAGATGATGTGTTCTCTCTGCTCTCTTGGTTCTCGGGTCTAATAGAATGCAAGCAATTGGCAAATGCTGTGTCTTTTCTTTCTCTCTCCCTTCTCTCTCTGCAGCCAAACATAACTTAAAAACAGAATCAATCTTTTTATCAACCATGGATGCACAGAGTGTAAAATGGCATAGAATTGAATTCTAGCTCTTAATCAAATATCTTGTGCTAAAGCAACGTAGCATGACATGTTGTAAAAAATGACTTTGCATTAATCTGTCACTACTGTGTTATATATGCACACTTCTATATGAAGATATACTGTCCACATTTCTCTATGAATATATTCAGTAGGGGCAATTGGAAACAAATGCCAAAGGACATACAGATTGCATAACAAACAATAATGTAACTCCATTTCATGGACACATTAGCTTTGCATTAGATGACCTAAAACCAAACCCACAATAGACATGGATATTATGTTATGTAAAAAGTAGCATTGTGCAGAACTGATAAATGCATTTAGAAAAACATGGTCTGTTTATACTAATCAATTGTTGGGCATGGAATCAGAACAATTTGATCAGGGAATCAGAGAAACCTATTATCAATGCCCGAAGGCCCATATCTTCAGGCTGGCTAATTTATTTGTAGTAACAAATCAATTTCTTTGAGAAAAATATTTTTCAGTCTTGTTCACACTTTATTCAAGGTAAGAGAGGGCAATTCATTGTTACGGTCTCAGAAATATGGGCTGGACATGGCTCTCATCACAACCTGTTTCTTCTATGTGGTTTTTAAAACATCATATAGTGCCTAGTGGTACCCTGAAGACTGGAATGCAGCTCTCCCGAAATGAACACAGCATTTCCCAACAATGGACCTTGCTCCAGGCAGCTAGTTCTGTAACTGAGGTCAACACAGGACAGGGTAGTGCAAGAGAAAGAGAAGGAGGGTGTGAGAGACTGGATGAATATAAATTAGAGATGGTGAGTGGGAAAGAGATGTGCAAAAACATCCAGAGTTTCACCATGACCTTTTCAGTTGGGTTTCCATACTTCGATAAGAAATGTAAATACTGTAAGGGAGAGTGGGTAAGTTGAGCTAAAGGGAAAGTTGAGCTACACTTGTTTCTAGGAAACCGTACACAAAAAGTAAAATTTGACCAAATATTTAGGAAGAGGTACTCATTTCATGGAGTCTGTTTAGGAAGAAACCACATTGGAAAAGTGGTAAGCAAGTCAAATGAAAGTATTGTGTTAGAGGTTTCATGATGCTTGTAACTAAACCAAAGTAAATAAATGTAAGATTGTTCTATACATCATTTGCGTACTCTATAAACTTCAATATGAGGTCCTAAACCAAGCATTAAAATGCATGCTTGTAGCTGTGTGGGCTAATATAGTCAAATTGTTGGCCTTGGGGAAAGTTGAGCCAATGGCCATGGGGTAAGTTGAGCCAATGGTTGAGCCAATGTCAAATGTAAGTATTTTCTTCCCAGTCTAAATGCAAGGTATTTTATCTGGGATCTGAGGAAACAACAGGGCCTTTCCTATGAAGAA
This sequence comes from Oncorhynchus tshawytscha, assembly GCF_018296145.1. NCBI lineage: Eukaryota > Metazoa > Chordata > Actinopteri > Salmoniformes > Salmonidae > Oncorhynchus > Oncorhynchus tshawytscha. The sequence continues at coordinate 62,299,952 of NC_056429.1, read as the reverse complement.
AGTATTAAAAAACAGTACAAAGTATTTGTAAGGTGTTAAGCCTGTGTTAAAAGATGTTTAAAATGATTAAATGACAAAAAGTGATTGTGATTGTGTTGAATTGTGGTAATATTTCATTCAGTACAGAAATGTGTAGGCGGCTGAAATTGCCCTGTCCCGTGACTCAGCTTACCCCATACCTGGGGTAAATTGTGCCACTTGCAAGCTATGTTATTTTTTTATTGTTTACATGAATTCTGATTATTTCCAGGAATAGACAACATCCTGAAATATACACTACAGGTCAAAAGTTTTATAACACCTACTCATTTAAGGGTTTTTCTTTATTTGTACTATTTTCTACATTGTAGAATAATAGTGAAGACATCAAAACTATTCAATAGCACAAATGGAATCATGTAGTAAACAAAACAGTGTTAAACAAATCAAAATATATTTTGATTTGTAGCCACCCTTTGCCTTGATGAGAGCTTTGCACACTATTGGCACTCTCAACCAGCTTCACCTGGAATGCTTTTCCAACAGTCTTGAAGGAGTTCCCACATATGCTGAGCACATGTTCGCTGCCTTTCCTTCACTCTGTGGTCTGACTCATCCCAAACCATATAAATTTGGTTGAAGTCGGGGGATTGTGGAAGCCAGGTCATCTGATGCAGCACTCCTTCACTCTCATTTGTGGTAAAATAGCCCTTGCACAGCCTGGAGGTGTGTTGGGTCATTGTCCTGTTGAAAAACAAATGATAGTCCCACTAAGCCCAAACCAGATGGGATGGCGTATCACTACAGAATGCTGAGGTAGCCATGAATTCCTTGAATACCTTGAATTCAAAATACATCGCAGACAGTGTCACTAGCAAAGCACACCCACACCATAACACCTCCTCCTCAATGCTATACGGTGGGAAATACACATGCAGAGATCATCCGTTCATCCACACCTCATCTCACAAAGACATGGCAGTTGGGACCAAAAATCTCCCATTTGGACTCCAGACCAAAGGACAAATTTCCACTGGTCTAATGTCCAATGCTCGTGTTTCTTGGCCCAAGCAAGTCTCTATTTCTTATTGGTGTCCTTTAGTAGTGGTTTCTTTGCAGAAATTTGACCATGAAGGCCTGATTCACGCAGTCTCCTCTGAACAGTTGATGTTGAGATGTGTCTGTTACTTGAACGCTGTGAAGCATTTATTTGGGCTGCAAATTCTGAGGCAGGTAACTCTAATGAACTTATTCTCTGCAGAAGAGGCAACTCTGGGTCTTCCTTTCCTGTGGCGGTCCTCATGAGAGACAGTTTCATCATAGCGCTTGATGGTTTTTGCGACTGCACTTAAAGACACTTTCAAAGTTCTTGAAATGTTCAGTATTGACTGACACTCATGTCTTAAAGTAATGATGGACTGTCGTTTCTCTTTGCTTATTTGAGCTGTTCTTGCCATAATATGGACTTGGTCTTTTACCAAATTGGGCTATCTTCTGTATACCACCCCTACCTTGTCACAACACAACTGAAGGGAAGAAATTCCACAAATTTACTTTGAACAAGGCACACCTTTTAATTGAAATGCATTTCAGGTGTCTACCTCATGAAGCTGGTTGAGAGCATACCAAGAATGTGCAAAGCTGTCATCAAGGCAAAGGGTGGCTACTTTGAAGAATCTCAAATCTCCAAATATATTTTTATTTGTTGAACACTTTTTTGGTTACTACATGATTCCATATGTGTTATATCATAGTTTGATGTCTTCACTATTATTCTACAATGTAGATAATGGTAAAAATAATGCAAAACCCTTGAATGAGTAGGTGTTCTAAAACTTTTGACCGGTATTGTATGTAGATATCCTTGTTAGAAAGAATACTATATTTCTCTTAATGCTGAATGTAATTCATGATTAAGATAAAAATAAAGGATCACTGTGTCGGAGTTTTCAACAGCTCAGCCCATAAGTAATTTCTCATTAGCACCAAGTGTGCTAAAGTTAGTGATAGTAACAATACTGACTAAAAAGGCACCTGGTATATGTATATGTATATACTGTACTCTATATCATCTACTGCATCTTTATGTAATACATGTATCACTAGCCACTTTAAAATATGCCACTTTACTTTCAGTGCAGCAAACTCTCTCCAGAAGTTCGGTGAGGATCTCTGAATGATCCAATTTTGACCTAAATGACTAATGATGATAAATACAATCCACCTGTGTGTAATCAAGTCTCCGTATAAATGCACCTGCACTGTGATAGTCTCAGAGGTCCGTTAAAAGCGCAGAGAGCATCATGAAGAACAAGGAACACACCAGGCAGGTCCGAGATACTGTTGTGAAGAAGTTTAAAGCCGGATTTGGATACAAAAAGATTTCCCAAGCTTTAAACATCCCAAGGAGCACTGTGCAAGCGATAATATTGAAATGGAAGGAGTATCAGACCACTGCAAATCTACCAAGACCTGGCCGTCCCTCTAAACTTTCAGCTCATACAAGGAGAAGACTGATCAGAGATGCAGCCAAGAGGCCCATGATCACTCTGGATGAACTGCAGAGATCTACAGCTGAGGTGGGAGACTCTGTCCATAGGACAACAATCAGTCGTATATTGCACAAATCTGGCCTTTATGGAAGAGTGACAAGAAGAAAGCCATTTCTTAAAGATATCCATAAAAAGTGTCGTTTAAAGTTTGCCACAAGCCACCTGGGAGACACACCAAACATGTGGAAGAAGGTGCTCTGGTCAGATGAAACCAAAATGGAACTTTTTGGCAACAATGCAAAACGTTATGTTTGGCGTAAAAGCAACACAGCTCATCACCCTGAAACACCATCCCCACTGTCAAACATGGTGGTGGCAGCATCATGGTTTGGGCCTGCTTTTCTTCAGCAGGGACAGGGAAGATGGTTAAAATTGATGGGAAGATGGATGGAGCCAAATACAGGACCATTCTGGGGAAGAAAACCTGATGGAGTCTGCAAAAGACCTGAGACTGGGACGGAGATTTGTCTTCCAACAAGACAATGATCCAAAACATAAAGCAAAATCTACAATGGAATGGTTCAAAATAAACATATCCAGGTGTTAGAATGGCCAAGTCAAAGTCCAGACCTGAATCCAATCGAGAATCTGTGGAAAGAACTGAAAACTGCTGTTCACAAATGCTCTCCATCCAACCTCACTGAGCTCGAGCTGTTTTGCAAGGAGGAATGGGAAAAAAATTCAGTCTCTCGATGTGCAAAACTGATAGAGATATACCCCAAGCGACTTACAGCTGTAATCGCAGCAAAAGGTGGCACTACAAAGTATTAACTTAAGGGGGCTGAATAATTTTGCACGCCCAATTTTTCAGTTTTTGATTTGTTAAAAAAGTTTGAAATATCCAATAAATGTCGTTCCACTTCATGATTGTGTCCCACTTGTTGTTGATTCTTCACAAAAAAATACAGTTTTATATCTTTATGTTTGAAGCCTGAAATGTGGCAAAAGGTCGCAAAGTTCAAGGGGGCCGAATACTTTCGCAAGGCACTGTATTTGCGATGATTCGGAATAATGGTTCATGCCTTACGGAAGGAATCCAGTGTTGTAGAAAAACTGTCCGGTATGCTCAGGGTTGATTTCACGCTGTGCCGACTGGCAGATTGGCAAGTATTATCCAGGCTAAAAGCTGTGTCTGTGCTAAAGGTAAAGGCCGCTACCAGTGACTAACAATGACTAAATAGCTAGTAGCTAATTAGCTAGCTTTTGATGGAGGTTCTGGCTATAAAAATAGCTAAAAATAGCAAATCCGTATCACATTGGGTGAGGCAGGTTGCCGGAAGGTATATTTAATTTAAAAATGGAAAAAGAGATTGAAATATACACAAAAAAAAAGACGGAAAAAAAATATCTAACAGGAAACAGGAGGGGATTCTTTGCAATTGTTTTCAAGTTTTACAATTTCTAGCAGAATTATGCTGTTGATTGTAGGTTGTCTCTGAATATAGTCCACTGTGGGGTTAGAAAACATTTGTATTCAAAGAATGAGTCAAACATTACATTTTGAGTTGAAGTTACCCTGATTCTTCCAGAGTTCAGGTAGTAATAAAGCTATTTTTCCCCTCTGCTTTTGAAATTAACTAAAGTACTCTGACTAAAGAGAGCAGGAAAACACAAGGCAATAACACTGTCTGCAGCAGTCCTACATATAGTACATTTTGCTTACATTTCTGCTTTAATATGTCTCTTTCTGATCCCAGCTGTGTCCAAAGGCACTGCCTTGAATGCTGCCATGAAAAGACAGTTAAATATTATGAAAGACCAAGAGCATTTCTCACACATCTACATGAAGCTAGTGAGAACATTCAGGGGCAATGTTTTATGATACTAGTTCTTGAACATTATCATGTTTAGCTATGTTACAAAAAAACATCATTCATCCTTAACAGCATCACCAATGTGATCTAGACAACCACATTAAAAATAGAAGAAGTAGAATAAGAATGAAATAGAAGTAGAAAGTTGTAGAATAATTCCTCTTCCTCTTTGTGGAAAGCTTTCAGGACAGTCCTCAGCATCTACTCTGGGACCAGCTAGTAGTCGCTGTAAAATGTGTCACACCTCCTTCACTCTGTTCAGGGCACAGTCAGGAGTCTGTGCAAGTGTGTCACACTGCTGTGGCATTGTGGTAAGCCAACCTGCAGGGAGGAAGAGGAGCCGAGTGAAGCCGGGTGCAGAGAAGAGCAGCCTTTAATTTAGTCTCACAGGAAAGGCCTCCATCTTACAAGTGAATAATAACAGCATTAACCAGAAACCATGTCTCTACCAGTCGCTTGAAAACCATCCACTCAAATCACTCAAATCATCTGTCTATCCTATGATGGGACTGACTGTTGGTGGGTGAAAATAAGTCTTCTTTGCTGTTGATATTGTTAGCTATCTGCATTGTGCCTCTGGTTTGTTTCTCTCCCTATCTGACATAGGAGTATCTTCACTGCATGAGAGCAACAGTCAGTGGTTTAGGGATTCAGAGAGTATAAATCATTTCATTCCGGATAAGACTCAGCCTCGCATTCTACAGGAGGCAGTCTATGTTTTGGTAACTATAAATTCCAAGACCCTTCAGACCATGTTCATCCCCACATCTTAAAAGCCCTTTGCTATAAATTATTCTATGCTCTGATATCTACTACAGTTATGATTGTACTTTATGGGGACTGATTGTGGTAAACAAGTGTTTCTTACACGTGTATTTATAGAATTTGCAGACAATTTTTTGAGAGAAGCTATTAATAATAGGCATACTACGTGTTGATGGTATAGACGTGCCTTTTTAATCAAATCAAATTTTATTTGACACATACACATGGTTAGCAGATGTTAATGCGAGTGTAGCGAAATGCTTGTGCTTCTAGTTCCGACAATGCAGTAATAACCAACGAGTAATCTAGCTAACAATTCCAAATCTACTACCTTATACACACAAGTGTACAGGGATAAAGAATATGTACATAAAGATATATGAATGAGTGATGGTACAGAGCGGCATAGGCAAGATACAGTAGATGGTATCGAGTATAGTATATACATATGAGATGAGTATGTAAACAAAGTGGCATAGTTTAAAGTGGCTAGTGATACATGTATCACATAAAGATGCAGTAGATGATATAGAGTACAGTATATACGTATACATATGAGATAAATAATGTAGGCTATGTAAACATTATATTAAGTAGCATTGTTCGAAGTGGCTAGTGATATATTTTACATCAATTCCCATCAATTCCCATTATTAAAGTGGCTGGAGTTGAGTCAGTGTGTTGGCAGCAGCCACTCAATGTTAGTGGTGGCTGTTTAACAGTCTGATGGCCTTGAGATAGAAGCTGTTTTTCAGTCTCTCGGTCCCAGCTTTGATGCACCTGTACTGACCTCGCCTTCTGGATGATAGCGGGGTGAACAGGCAGTGGCTCGGGTGGTTGCTGTCCTTGATGATCTTTATGGCCTTCCTGTGACATCGGGTGGTGTAGGTGTCCTGGAGGGCAGGTAGTTTGCCCCCGGTGATGCGTTGTGCAGACCTCACTACCCTCTGGAGAGCCTTACGGTTGTGGGCGGAGTAGTTGCCGTACCAGGCGGTGATACAGCCCGACAGGATGCTCTCGATTGTGCATCTGTAGAAGTTTGTGAGTGCTTTTGGTGACAAGCCGAATTTCTTCCGCCTCCTGAGGTTGAAGAGGCGCTGCTGCGCCTTCTTCACGATGCTGTCTGTGTGGGTGGACCAATTCAGTTTGTCTGTGATGTGTACACCGAGGAACGTAAAACTTACTACCCTCTCCACTACTGTTCCATCAATGTGGATAGGGGGCTGCTCCCTCTGCTGTTTCCTGAAGTCCACAATCATCTCTTTAGTTTTGTTGACGTTGAGTGTGATGTTATTTTCCTGACACCACACTCCGAGGGCCCTCACCTCCTCCCTGTAGGCCGTCTCGTCGTTGTTGGTAATCAAGCCTACCACTGTTGTGTCGTCCGCAAACTTGATGATTGAGTTGGAGGCGTGCGTGGCCACGCAGTCGTGGGTGAACAGGGAGTACAGGAGAGGGCTCAGAACGCACCCGTGTGGGGCCCCAGTGTTGAGGATCAGCGGGTGGAGATGTTGTTACCTACCCTCACCACCGGGGGCGGCCCGTCAGGAAGCCCAGTAACCAGTTGCACAGGGCAGGGTCGAGACCCAGGGTCTCAAGCTTGATGACGAGTTTGGAGGGTACTATGGTGTTAAATGCTGAGCTGTAGTCGATGAACAGCATTCTCACATAGGTATTCCTCTTGTCCAGATGGGTTAGGGCAGTGTGCAGTGTGGTTGAGATTGCATCGTCTGTGGACCTATTTGGGCGGTAAGCAAATTGGAGTGGGTCTAGGGTGTCAGGTAGGGTGGAGGTGATATGGTCCTAGTCTCTCAAAGCACTTCATGATGACGGAAGTGAGTGCTACGGGACGGTAGTCGTTTAGCTCAGTTACCTTAGCTTTCTTGGGAACAGGAACAATGGTGGCCCTCTTGAATCATGTGGGAACAGCAGACTGGGATAGGGATTGATTGAATATGTCCGTAAACACACCAGCCAGCTGGTCTGCGCATGCTCTTAGGGCGCGGCTGGGGATGCCGTCTGGGCCTGCAGCCTTGCGAGGTTTAACACGTTAAAATATTTTACTCACCTCGGCTGCAGTGAAGGAGAGTCTGCATGTTTTGGTTGCAGGCCATGTCAGTGGCACTGTATTGTCCTCAAAGCGGGCAAAAAAGTTATTTAGTCTGCCTGGGAGCAAGGCATTCTGGTCCGTGACTAGGCTGGTTTTCTTTTTGTAATCCATGATTGACTGTAGACCCTGCCACATACCTTTTGTGTCTGAGCCGTTGAATTGCGATTCTACTTTGTCTCTATACTGACGCTTAGCTTGTTTGATTGCCTTGCGGAGGGAATAGTTACACTGTTTGTATTCGGTCCTGTTTCCGGTCACCTTGCCCTGATTAAAAGCAGTGGTTCGCGCTTTCAGTTTCTCGCGAATGCTGCCATCAATCCACGGTTTCTGGTTTGGGAATGTTTTAATCGTTGCTATGGGAACGACATCGTCAACGTACGTTCTAATGAACTCGCTCACCGAATCAGCGTATTCGTCAATGTTGTTGTTTGACGCAATACGAAACATATCCCAGTCCACGTGATGGAAGCAGTCTTGGATCGTGGAATCAGATTGGTCGGACCAGCGTTGAACAGACCTCAGCGTGGGAGCTTCTTGTTTTAGCTTCTGTCTGTAGGCAGGGAACAACAAAATGGAGACGTGGTCAGCTTTTCCGAAAGGAGGGCGGGGGAGGGCCTTATATGCATTGCGGAAGTTAGAATAGCAATGATCCAAGGTTTTACCAGCCCTGGTTTCGCAATCGATATGCTGATACAATTTAGGGAGTCTTGTTTTCAGATTAGCCTTGTTAAAATCCCCAGCTACAATGAATGCAGCCTCAGGATGTGTGGATTCCAGTTTGCAAAGAGTCAAATAAAGTTTGTTCAGAGCCATCGATGTGTCTGCATGGGGGGGAATATATACGGCTGTGATTATAATCGAAGAGAATTCCCTTGGTGGTCGACATTTGATTGTGAGGAATTCTAAATCAGGTGAACAGAAGGACTTGAGTTCCTGTATGTTGTTGTGACCACACCACGTCTCGTTAACCATAAAGCATACACCCCCGCCCCTCTTCTTACCAGAAAGATGTTTGTTTCTGTCAGCGCGATGCGTGGAGAAACCAGCTGGCTGCACCGACTCCGATAGCATCTCTCGAGTGAGCCATGTTTCCATGAAGCAAAGAACGTTACAGTCCCTGATGTCCATCTGGAATGCTACCCTTGCTCGGATTTCATCAACCTTGTTGTCAAGAGACTGGACATTGGCGAGTAGTATGCTAGGGAGTGGCGCGCGATGTGCCCGTCTCCGGAGCCTGACCAGAAGACCGCTTCCTTTGCCTCTTTTACAACGTCGTTGTTTTGGGTCGCAGGCTGGGATCCATTCCGTTGTCCTGGGTGGAAGGCAAAACACAGGATCCGCTCCGGGAAAGTCATATTATTGGTCGTACTGATGGTGAGTTGACGCTGCTCTTATATTCAGTAGTTCTTCTCGACTGTATGTAATGAAACCTAAGATGACCTGGGGTACCAATGTAAGAAATAACACGTAAAAAAAAAACTGCATAGTTTCCTAGGAACGCGAAGCGAGGCGGCCATCTCTGTCGGCGCGGGAAGTGTTATAGACCACCCTGGACACCATATGTGAATTGATGCCCCCCATCTATCTTCAGAGTTCGTACTGTTAGGTGACCTAAACTGGGACATGGTTAACACCCCGGCAGTCCTACAATCTAAGCTAGATGCCCTCAAGTCTCAAACAAATTATCAGGGAACTCACCAGGTACAACCCTAAATCCATAAACATGGACACTCTCATAGATATTATCCTGAACAACTTGCCCTCCAAATACACCTCTGCTGTTTTCAATCAGAATCTCAGCGATCACCCCCCCCATTGCCTGCATCCGCTACGGGTCCCCGGTCAAAAGACCAACCCCCATCACTGTCAAATGCTCCCAAAAACACTTCAGCGAGCAGGCCTTTTTAATTGACCTGGCCTGGGTATCCTGGAAGGATGTTGACCTCATCCTGTCAGTAGAGGATGCCTGGTCGTTCTTTAAAAGTAATTTCCTCGCCATCTTAAACAAGCATGCCCCTTTCAAAAAATGTAGAATTAAGAACAGATATAGCCCTTGGTTCACTCCAGACCTGACTGCCCTCGACCAGCACAAAAACATCCTGTGGCAGACTGCACTAGCATCGAATAGTCCCTGCGATATGCAACTTTTCAGGGAAGTCAGAAACCAATACACGCAGTCAGTTAGGAAAGCAAAGCCTAGCTTTTTCAAACAGAAATTTGCATCCTGTTGCTCTAATTCCAAAACGCTTTGGGATACTGTAAAGTCCATGGAGAATAAGAGCTGAAGAACTGGACGCGTACAAATCAGCTGGACTAGACAATATGGACCCTCTCTTTCTAAAATAATCCGCCGCCATTTTTGAAACCCCTATTACCTGTCTGTTCAACCTCTCGTTCGTATCGTCCGAGATTCCCAAAGATTGGAAAGCTGCCGCGGTCATCCCCCTCTTCAAAGGGGGAGACACTCAAGACCCAAACTGTTACAGACCTATATCCATCCTGCCCCGCCTTTCTAAAGTCTTCGAAAACCAAGGTAACAAACAGATCACTGACCATTTCGAATCTCACCGTACCTTCTCCGCTGCGCAATCCGGTTTCCGAGCTGGTCACGGGTGCACCTCAGCCATGCTCAAGGTACTAAACGATATCATAACCGCCATCGATAAAAGACAGTACTGTGCAGCTGTCTTCATCGACCTGGCCAAGGCTTTTGACTCTGTCAATCATCGTATTCTTATCGGCAGACTCAACAGCTTTGGTTTCTCAAATGACTACCTCGCCTGGTTCACCAACTACTTCTCAGATAGAGTTCAGTGTGTCAAATCGGAAGGCCTATTGTCCGGACCTCTGGCAGTCTCTACGGGGCTACCACCGGGTTCAATTCTCGGGCCGACTCTTTTCTCTGTATATATCAACGATGTCGTTCTTGCTGCTGGTGATACCTTGATCCACCTCTACGCAGACGACACCTTTCTGTATACATCTGGCCCTTCTTTGGACACTGTGCTTCAATGCCATACAACACTCCTTCCGTGTCCCCCAACTGCTCTTAAACGCAACCGATCGCTGCCCGCACCCGCCCAGCATCTCTACTCTGGACGGCTCTGACTTAGAGTATGTGGACAAATACAAATACCTAGGTGTCTGGTTAGACTGTAAACTCTCCTTCCATACTCATACTAAACATCTCCAATCCAAAATTAAATCTAGAATCGGCTTCCTATTTCAAAACAAAGCATCCTTCACTCACGCTGCCAAACATACCCTCGTAAAACGGACTATCCTACCGATCCTCGACTTTGGCGATGTCATTTACCAAATAGCCTCCAACACTCTACTCAGCAAACTGGAAGCAGTCTATCACAGTGACATCCGTTTTGTCACCAAAGCCCCATATACCACCCACCACTGTGACCTGTATGCTCTGGTCGGCTGGCCCACATTTTCGTCGCCAGTCCCACTGGCTCCAGGTCATCTATAAGTCTTTGCTAGGTAAAGCTCCGCCTTCTCCCAGCTCACTGGTCACTATAACAACACCCACCCATAGCATGCACTCCAGCAGGTATATCTCACTGGTCATCCCCAAAGCCAACACTTCTTTGGCCGCCTTTCCTTCCAGTTCTCTGCTGCCAATGACTGGAACGAATTGCAAAAATCACTGAAGTTGGAGACTTACATCTCCCTCACTAACTTTAAGCATCAACTATCTGAGCAGCTTACCAATCGCTGCAGCTGTACACAGCCCATCTGTAAATCTGTACATCTGTAAATCTGTAAATCTGTACATCTGTACACAGCCCCTCCAACTATCTACCTCATCCCCATATTGTGTTTATTTACTTTTTTTGCTCTTTTGCACACCAGTATTTCGACAAGTACATCATCATCTGCACATCTATCACGCCAGTGTTAATTTGCTAAATTGTAATTACTTCGCTACTATTGAATATTAATTGCCTTGCATCCTTACGCCATTTGCACACACTGTATATAGACTTTTCTATTGTGTTATTGACTGTACGTTTGTTTATTCCTTGTGTAAGTCTGTGTTGTTGTTTGTGTCGCATTGCCATCCCTCATCTTCACAGTTGTAAATGAGAACTCGTTCTCAACTGGCCTACCTGGTTAAATAAAGGTGAAATAAAAAATACATATTGAAGATGAAATGCATTCTTTTTTATCTCTTTGAAACAAAATACTTTCATCTTGCACTGACACTGTCTGGGTAACTCAGTAGAATATTCATACGCTGTAGCATATATATGATTGCAGATGAGTGAGAAACAAAAAAACGAAAGTGTCAACCATCAAAATAACAGTCGGCCCTGAGTGGCTTCCTCTCTTTTTTATTTTCTCGCTTATATATTTCCACCACTTTGTTCTGTGCCTCCATGCCTCACAGCACTAGCAAACCAGGCTCTCTCTCCCCTGCACGCACCAGCAGGATTTAGATAGTCCCATGTATTATGGATGGGAAAAATAAACGGAAGGCAAAAACCATTTATATGAAACACTGCAGGATCACAGAGAGATTAAAATGTTGAAATAAAGCTTCTTGCTGCATGGAAAAATAAAGCAAGCAAAACAAAGCTCAGTAAATGTTTGTTTTTTTCTTGACGCCTCCCTGCATGTCACCCTGTAACCAATTACATTAAGCTACCATTCCCCCACTTGCTGGGAGTCTATAAAAATGGGCCTTAATCTAATAGAAAGCTTATGAATGTGCTGTTATGATAATTATTCCTCTCATTGAGGGTGATAGCACCTTCATCAAACAGGGGCATGCTCAGGAGGACCTCCCTTTGCAACACTAAATTAAACCAACTGTGCATGCAGAATTGTCATGCACTGCAGTTTTATTCTTATATGAATAATTACACCCAAGGTTACAAAGGGGCAAACTGTTTACTTTTCTATTAAATGTTTTCTAACTAATTAATTATGGATTTAATGATGTCAGAAACCCACAGTGCATTCAGGGTGGTAATCATCATACAAAGCCTACACACCATCATCACCTTATACTACAACAGGATAAGTACACGTGAATAAAAGGAAATATTTATTCACCGTAAAATGATGAGACAATAAATCATGCATTTTCTGCTGTTCCAATTTTCGAACTACTCTGTTTCTCTACCTACTCTGTTTAGCTAATGTTAACTGATTCACTTAGGTGTTTTCGTAAACACCAAGTAAACCTGGTCTAGCCATGCCTGGGGTATACATATGATTACATCTTGCAAGCAGTGAAGAAGCCTGAACTAGCCTGAACGCTAGCAGTCAGATTTTTTGTGGCCTGTATATTAAGTTTAAACCTGATTGCCAGTGGGACAAGCATCATTCTTTCATGTATGATGCATCTAACTTTCTATCTAATAGCAACATACTGTATCTACAGTATGCCTAATGTAAAGCAAAGTAATCAAATCTTGATTGGTTGACTGATTGATGATCCACCAAATCTTTTATTTATAGTAAATGTGGAAATTACATATGCTGCTTGAATTTCTGTCTTGGTTTTGTGGAAATGTAAGTAATACTCTCAAAGAGTATAATAAACCCTGGTAAGCCCATGTCATCTGCTTAATGGAGGTTTGATCGTATGTTGTTCAGAACTCAGTAGAATTAAGATGAGTGTTAGTGACATTAGATCCTTCCAAAACTTCAAATCAAATCGTATTTGTCACATGCATCGAATACAACAGATGTAGACTTTACCGTGAAATGCTTACTTACAAGCCCTTAACCAACAATGCAGTTGACTTGGCTCAAGGTTCATAATGCTGAAGGGCCTTAAGATGACATGATAGAAGGGATATGCAAGCCCTGAGGAGAAAATTGCATATAACTAAACAGTAATGGTGAAAAGTATATCTCTGTAACCTATGTGTAAATAAAGCTATGAATATATCAGCATGCTAGATTGCAATTTCACAATTGTTCATGTAGATCTCAAATATAGTCTCTATGCATTATTGACATCAATACCTGCATTGATGTTGCCCTGATGTATGAGGTATATGACCTCTTTTCTCTCCACCCTACATAATGGACTCTTGGAAAGCCCTTTGTTAACATAGAGAGATTATGGTAACATCAAAAGATTGGGGAAAGTTACAATATTTCTGTAATCCAACCAGTTGATTTAAAGAATATGATGTCAGATCAGTTGGTGTCTGGGACATTATATCTGATGATAGGACGACAAATTGAATCTTGGTTTTCACATTCTAGTTATCAGATTCACATGGAATTGTTGTGCTATTTAAATGTTTAAATATGAAACAATTTGGGAAAATATTAAAGGTATTTTTAGCTTCTAAATGAGAGAATTGTTTTCATAAGTAAACAATGCTCAGTGGCCACGCCCAAGTGAACAGACATTGGTTGAGAACTATGAAACATGCCCTTCTCTCCCCCAAAACAAAAGCCTGCTGACGGAAGTCAACCTTAGTTCCCAACAACGTGAGGACTGGTGTCCATACATTTTAAAGTGCTAACTTCAACGTAGAGGTGGCGATCACCAAGCTGGAAGGATGAATTTCGACTAGACCAGCCAGAATTCAGCGCGAGCTGATTATGGCAAAATGGTATGATCTTTGAACTCTTATTCACTAAAGAAGAAGTGATACATCCTAGAAGTCTAGTTATCAGCTGCAGCTGTAATCGTACTGTACGTGACCTAGGAAAAGACAGACAATCTCCTGAGAACGACAGGGTACTTCAACATATCTGCTCTACAACACTACAACCAGAAAGATTCTGCAATGGACAATGGCGATCTCTGTTGGGCAAATCAGTCTTCCATCTTCGAATCTTATGCATTCTAATAACCGCCCATATCGGTTTCGTCCGTTAGGGACTTTTTATTTTACGACATGATTAGTATATGTATTTCTGTGTGATTATTTAGGTATTTAATAAATAAATAAATATGCCAAATGTTGTATTACTGATTCAACTTGTTAGCCAGGGTTCATGAAGATAACCCAGAATTTTACGACATTCAGATGAGACTGAATAAGGTGACGATTAATAATTGACTGCTATTGATATAAAAGATATTCAGATCTTCAAGAGTTTATTCGTAAGACAGCAGCTGTATAAACACTTCTGTGGTGCCCCAGTTTATGAAAAAGTTAAACCTCTCTGCACACCGAACCCGGTAGCGGGATGAAATTCGACAACATACGGTGATCGCTAAATAAATAGTCATATTAAACATTCATGAAAATACAAGTGTCTCACATGTTTCGAAAGCCTAGAATCTTGCTAATCCAACTGCGTTGTCAGATTTAAAAAAGGATTTACTGCGAAATAATAAGATGCGATTATCTGAGGATAGAGCCCCATAAAAAATAACTATTTCAACCAGCACAGGCGTAACAAAATCACAAACTGCAATAAAATAAATCATTTACCTTTGACTAACGTCCTCTGTTTGCAATCCCAATTCTCATTGTTACACAATGAATGTTCTTTTGTTTGATAAAATCAATTTTTATAGCCTAACACAAAACATTTTGTGAACCGCTTGTGTCGTGAATTCCGTCTCATTCCATTTTCGACGACACATTTCAGGTAAATACACACACAAAACGTGATTTTTCCAGTCATGTTTGGATTCATTGCAATCAACTGGTTTGTTTGTAACACAACCAAACCTGATGGGTCATTTCACGGGACGCATTGACTGAAAGAAACCGATTTGAAGACAACAAGTAATGACATCATTCTGCACCAATGATATGACCGCTGTTTCGTTGATTGACGGTATTTTAGCCCAATGACCACTGATCGTCTTGAAATCTAACTGGGTAGATAGCCAATTAGCTGAGGTAAATGGCAATATGTAATGTTTATGTGTTGGAAGACCAACCCATGTAGTAAACTCTGGCGTAAAGAGGTTCATTCGCCATTGACGATTCATACTGGAAGGAGCCACGCATGTTGCGCACAGCATTGTTTTGGTAAGCGCATATTCAGCTGTTTATATATCAATCGGTATGGCGACCAAGTCAGGAAAAGCTAAATCTAAGTCTAGATATACAGATGTCCACACAATTTTAGAAGAAATTGATAGAGGACGACTCATTTAGCGATTCCCAAATGAAGGAATATTTTTGAACGGAGAGGACATCGTTTTGGACTGGTAAGTTCTTCTCATGCTAATGCCGTTGTTTGAAATTAATAATATAAAATATTATTTGTGAAATGAAATATCCTATTTGAGGCTGTTGAGGGGAGGGCAGGCAATGGCCAAAGTGAAATGGAGACAGTAGATACAGCTGGTCTGTTGTAATATAATAAATACAGTGGATCTATCTGGTCTGTCATAATATAATAGAGACAGTAGATCTAGCTGAAATGTCATAACATAAAATACAGTAGATCTAGCTGGTCTGTCATAATATAAATGAGACAGTAGATCTATCAGGTCTATAATAATATATTCAACCTTATGTTCCCTGTACTCTATATATATCTGTTTATTATACCTGTTATACCCTGTTATACAGGGCTCATATGTGAAACTATTCTAACTGAACATTTTCTTTCACAGTGACACTGACTCCGAATGGGAGCCCCCAGTGCCAAGGTGTCCATCCCCTACTGAAGCTGGTTCATCCAGCTCCTGCCACAAGTGGTGTTCATCTGCCCAAATTTATTTCGGCAGGCATGGATGTGCCTCAGGGCCAAAAGGGCACAGCATGGAGGCATCGCTGTGTTCTTTGCAAAATGAAGTCCCCCATCACCTGCACCACATGTTTGGTGACCCTCTACAGCAGAAAGAGACTGCTATGGCACCTGGCATCAGCAGCACAATATTGTGTAGAGGACTGAGGGTCTTCCAAATATTGAACGGGTTATTTTGTAAATGTATATATTTTTTTTCATGTTTTTTCTCCATTTGTTTTGGGGGGTGTAAGAATACCATTTTGGTATTTTGTATATACACTGCTCAAAAAAATAAAGGGGAACACTAAAATAACACATCCTAGATCTGAATGAATGAAATATTATTATTAAATACTTTTTTATTTACATAGTTGAATGTGCTGACAACAAAATCACACAAAAATTATCAATGGAAATCAAATTTATCAACCCATGGAGGTCTGGATTTGGAGTCACACAAAATTAAAGTGGAAAACCACACTACAGGCTGATCCAACTTTGATGTAATGTCCTTAAAACAAGTCAAAATGAGGCTCAGTAGTATGTGTGGCCTCCACGTGCCTGTATGACCTCCCTACAACGCCTTGGCATGCTCCTGATGAGGTGGCGGATGGTCTCCTGAGGGATCTCCTCCCAGACCTGGACTAAAGCATCCGCCAACTCCTGGACAGTCTGTGGTGGAATGTGGCGTTGGTGGATGGAGCGAGACATGATGTCCCAGATGTGCTCAATTGGATTCAGGTCTGGGGAACGGGCGGGCCAGTCCATAGCATCAATGCCTTCCTCTTGCAGGAACTGCTGACACACTCCAGCCACATGAGGTCTAGCATTGTCTTGCATTAGGAGGAACCCAGGGCCAACCGCACCAGCATATGGTCTCACAAGGGGTCTGAGGATCTCATCTCGGTACCTAATGGCAGTCAGGCTACCTCTGGCTGTGCGGCCCCCCAAAGAAATGCCACCCCACACCATGACTGACCCCCCGCCAAACCAGTCATGCTGGAGGATGTTGCAGGCAGCAGAATGTTCTCCACGGCGTCTCCAGACTCTGTCACGTCTGTCACATGTGCTCAATGTGAACCTGCTTTCATCTGTGAAGAGCACAGGGCGCCAGTGGTGAATTTGCCAATCTTGGTGTTCTCTGGCAAATGCCAAATGTCCTGCACAGAGTTGGGCTGTAAGCACAACCCTCACCTGTGGACGTCGGGCCCTCATACCACCCTCATGGAGTCTGTTTCTGACCATTTGAGCAGACACATGCACATTTGTGGCCTGCTGGAGGTCATTTTGCAGGGCTCTGGCAGTGCTCCTCCTTGCACAAAGGCGGAGGTAGCGGTCCTGCTGCCCTCCTACGGCCTCCTCCACATCTCCTGATGTACTGGCCTGTCCCCTGGTAGCGCCTCCATGCTCGGGACACTACGCTGACAGACACAGCAAACTTTCTTGCCACAACTCATGTGCCATCCTGGATGAGCTGCACTACCTGAGCCACTTGTGTGGGTTGTAGACTCCGTCTCATGCTACCACTAGAGTGAAAGCACTGCCAGCATTCAAAAGTGACCAAAACATCAGCCAGGAAGCATAGGAACTGAGAAGTGGTCTGTGGTCACCACCTGCAGAACCACTCCTTTATTGGGGGCGTCTTGCTAATTGCCTATAATTTCCACCTGTTGTCTATTCCATTTGCACAACAGCATGTGAAATTTATTGTCAATCAGTGTTGCTTCCTAAGTGGACAGTTTGATTTCACAGAAGTGTGATTGACTTGGAGTTACATTGTGTTGTTTAAGTGTTCCCTTTATTTTTTTGAGCAGTGTAGTTATTCCATTCAAAATGTATAACTTCACTAATTTGGCCACTTGGGTACATTTGGGCTACTTGTGTGGGACACCTGGGTGACTTCATGATAAATGTCATGTAGCACACTCATTTTGGAAGTTATCATTCTGAAACTTTGCACAGGTACTGTTGCCCTCATGTTTTTCACTGAAATTGTCTCCATTATCCTATCTGAATGTTTGTTTTATCTTGTTCATTTTAAAGATGATGGTATAACAATAACAAATTTTAAAAAACATATGTTTTTTTTATTGTATTATCTAAACCAGATCTATTGTGTTATATTCTCCTTCATTCAATTCACATTAACACAAAGTTCAGTTTTTTTTTCAAATGGTACCAAGAATATGCATATCCTTGGTTCTGTGCCTGAGCTACAGGCAGTTAGATTTGGGTATGTCTTCAGGCGGAAATTGAAAAAAGTAGGGGGTAGCTCTAAGAGGTTAATTCAATCACATAATCAGTCGAACGTTAGGTAATCGATATGCTAAAATAGCCTGTCATATAATTGAATCAGTTAGAGACACGACACAGGGGCTGAGTCACTGGCTTACTGGGGCTCCCTCATGCCGTCCCTGGAAGGGGTGCGTCACCTGAGTGGGTTGATTCACTGATGTGGTCATCCTGTCTGGGTTGGCGCCCCCCCTTGGGTTGTGCCATGGCGGAGATCTTTGTGGGCTATACTCGGCCCTGTCTCAGGATGGTAAGTTGGTGGTTGAAGATATCCCTCTAGTGGTGTGGGGGCTGTGCTTTGGCAAAGTGGGTGGGGTTATATCCTTCCTGTTTGGCCCTGTCCGGGGGTGTCCTTGGATGGGTCCACAGTGTCTCCTGACCCCTCCTGTCTCAGCCTCCAGTATTTATGCTGCAGTAGTTTATTTGTCGGGGGGCTAGGGTCAGTTTGTTATATCTGGAGTACTTCTCCTGTCCTATTCGGTGTCCTGTGTGAATCTAAGTGTGCGTTCCATCCCCAGGATTACCTGATGATGACTCTCTTTTTTTTCTGTTCTCTTCGGAGGAACCTTGGCCATCTTCTGCCCACCCGGCAGGACCATGCCCCAGGACTACCTGACATGATGACTCCTTGCTGTCCCCAGTCCATCTGACCGTGCTGCTGCTCCAGTTTCAACTGTTCTGCCTTATTATTATACGACCATGCTGGTCATTTATGAACATTTGAACATCTTGGCCATGTTCTGTTATAATCTCCACCCGGCACAGCCAGAAGAGGACTGGCCACCCCACATAGCCTGGTTCCTCTCTAGGTTTCTTCCTAGGTTTTGGCCTTTCTAGGGAGTTTTTCCTAGCCACCGTGCTTCTACACCTGCATTGCTTGCTGTTTGGGGTTTTAGGCTGGGTTTCTGTACAGCACTTTGAGATATCAGCTGATGTACGAAGGGCAATATAAATAAATTTGATTTGATTTTGATTTGATTTGACACATCTTTGAATGTAAGTAAGCAGCAGACTTTATTTAACAAATGTGGTGTGAATACAACGATGCAATATTACTTTAAAAAACAACAGGAATCAGTGACCCACTATACTGCTGTGTCTGACCAATATGGCATCCACACCATCTATGGGACTTTTACATATGGAGTAATCACTGTAGCTATATGCCACAGAGAGAGACTTACCAGACAACGCAAGCCTTGGTTTTCCACTGCATTAGAGGCTCTTGTAAGACACAGGGTAAAAGTCATCGAAGTACAACTCTGGGGTGAGTGTTAACCCCACAGACAAAGAACAGGGAAATTGGTTACACCCAATACACTACTTCTCGATCTAATGACAAATATCACTTGGCAAGTTCTCATGTGTCCATATTTCATTATCATTCCTTTCCTATATTCCTTCTATCCTGTCACGGCACAAAGTATTCAAATTCAGTAGCAATGATGAAACAGAAGCACAAAGAGTCACATTTGTGAAATAATAGTTTCTCTGCCTTAAAGTTTAATCAATTTGCCACTGAGCCCCCACACAAGGCCAGCTCTGTCAGACCACTCAATGACTCTTTATAGTGTGAGTGTGAGTGTGTGTGCTTGCATCTAAAGCTGAAGAGCTAAACATTTTCTGAACAATTCCATAAACCCTCTGTGGCTGCCAGTACTGGTGATTTAGAAAAAGAGAGAAGACTTGACACTAAAATGTGTCATTTGTACCACATCCATTTCTATAATTCCTTTTCCCAATTAATTATTTGCTTTAACCCAAAGTCACTACACTGTCATCTCAATGACATCTACAGTACAATATGGTTACACAAACAAGGGGGAACTGATCCTTTTCATGAATCCAAAGAGGTGAGGTTCTTAGTGGTTTTTCACTGATGTCCGACTCACAGTAATGAAGAGTAATGGTGAGATCAAAGACTTCATTCATTGTCTCAACATTGTGCAAGATCAAATGTTGGCTTGTAAGCATACAATGTGAAAGGGAAAGCAAGTAGTGAAAGTTATCAGTGTTCTGGATCTTATGATCTTACGGCAGGGTAGCCTAGTGGTTAGAGTGTTGGACTAGTAACTGAAAGTTTGCAAGTTCAAATCCCTGAGCTGACAAGGTACAAATCTGTCATTCTGCCCCTGAACAGGCTGTCATTGAAAATAAGAATTTGTTCTTAACTGACTTGCCTAGTTAAATAAAAGGTTAAAAGAAAGTTTACACATTTGATATAGGAAATTGCAAAAGGCTATGTGTCATGATTGACATCCCTCGACTTAAAAAAGTGTGTTTTTAGTTCAACTTTAACTTCTTCCAAAGCTATCTGTAACAGCTGGTTAGTTAAATCTATGGTTGAGTTTAGGTTCTGTTTTTTGTTTTTCATTGAAATCAGAAGTGTCAACATTGTGTGTCTTAATATTTTTACAGTATATACACTGATTTCAATATCTCTGACCCATACACGTTTAAACAAAAATATTGACGTAGATCTGGCCAGGTGTCATTACAAGAATCAGTATATAAGTAATGGGTATGTTTCTGTCCGTCTTGGATGTTAATCTACATGCACAGTGGCTCTCTATTATATACTTTGGAGATGGTTTAATGGGAAGTCATCACGCCTGACAGGAAAATATCACTATTCCCTTTCAAAGCAGTCCCCCCAAACACAACACAAACAAACCAAGACATCGCCATATATTGGCCGTCATCGGGAGAGGAGATTATGTTCCTTTTGGCGAGTTCTATTCAGATGATGTGTACCAGAACACATAAGGGCCTTTATTCACCATCTATCACATCATTAGAAACACTTGTTGTGTGTTTAGGATTCTGGGCTGCGGCTAGCTTCACTATTCATTTCAAACCTCGTGATTGACAATTTGGGACTACACATGTAAACAAATGAATTCTAATCTTCGGCTACACATGATCAAATATTTCACATCATTGGTGCTCAACCCTTCAACTGGATCCTGGACTTCCTAACGTTTATCGTGCTTATCTTTAATTTTTTTAACAAATATGACAGCCAAGCACTTCTGGACATCAGATTGACAGTTCCTGACCTCAATTTTGACTTCAAATACGACTTCAACTCCGCGTAGACATGGGAGATGAGGTGGAGTCCTGGGGAAATTGAGGTGAAGAGAAAACTGAACAATGCTCTGTTCTATAGGTAAATGTCTCAGTAACTTGAGAATAAGATCGAAGAGCTTTGTTCGAGTGTCTCCAATCAGAGAGACTTGAAAATCTGCAATATTATATGTTTTACTGAAACGTGGCTGGATGATGACATTATGCATGTACAATGCTTTGCAAAAAGTATTCATCCCCCCTGGCGTTCTCCCTATTTTGTTGCCTGTAATTAAAATTGATTTTTATTTAATGTAATGGACATACACAAAAGAGTTTAAATTGGTGAAGTGAAATGGAAAAAATTCCTTGTTTCAAAAAAAAAAAAAAAAAAAAAAAAGTGGTGTGTGCCTATGTATTCACCCCTTTGCTATGAATCCCCTAAATAAGATCTGGTGCAACCAATTACCTTCAGAAGTCATATAATTAGTTAGATTGCACACAGGTGGACTTTCTTTAAGTGTCACATGATCTGTCACATGATATCAGTATATATACACCTGTTTTGAAAGGCCCCAGAGTCTGCAACACCACTAAGCAAGGGGCACCACCAAGCAAGCGACACCATGTAGACCAAGGAGCACTCCAAACAAGTCAGTGACAAAGTTGTGGAGAAGTACAGAACAGGGTTGGGTTATAAAAAAATATTAGAAACTTTGAACATCCCACAGAGCACCATAAAATCCATTATTAAAAAAGGGAAACAATATGGCACCACAACAAACCTGCCAAGAGAGGGCCACCCACCAAAATTCACAGACCAGGCAAGGAGGGCATTAATCAGAGCGTCAACAAAGAGACCCTGAAGGAGTGTCAAAGCTCCACACCAGAGATTTGAGTATATGTCCATAGGACCACTTTAAGCCGTACACTCCACAGAGCTGGTCTTTACGGAAGAGTAGCCAAAAAAACATTGCTTTAAGAAAAAAATAAGCAAACACATTTGGTGTTTGCCAAAAGGCATGTGGGAGACTCCCCAAACATATGGAAGAAGGTACTCTGGTCAGATGAGACTAAAATTCATATTTTTGGCCATCAAGGAAAATGCTATATCTGGCGCAAACCCAACACCTCTCATCACCCTGAGAACACCATCATGCTGTGGGGATGTTTCTCATCGGCAGGTCCTGGGAAACTGGTCAGAATTGAAAGAATGATGGATGGTGCTAAATACAGGGAAATCCTTGAGGGGAAACCTGTTTCAGTCTTCCAGAGATTTGAGACTTGAATGGAGGTTCAGGCTGGACAATGACCCTAAGCATACTGCTAAAGCAACACTCGAATGGTTAAAGGGGAAACATTTAAATGTCTTGGAATGGCCTAGTCAAAGCCCAGACCTCAATCCAATTGAGAATCTGTGGTATGATTTAAAGATTGCTGTACACCAGCAGAACCCATCCAACGTGAAGGAGCTGAAACAGTTCTGCCTTGAAGAATGGGCAAAAACCCCAGTGGGAAGATGTGCCAAGCCTATAGAGACATATCTCAATAGACTTTCAGCTGTAATTGCTGCAATGATACAAACTCCCAAAAAATCATTTTTAATTCCAGGTTGTAGGCAACAAAATAGGAAAAATGCCAAGGGGGTGAATACTTTCGCCACTGTATCTTAATGACCTCGTACCCCTGCACATCGACTCGGTACTGGTACCCCATGTATATAGCAAAGTTATCGCTACTCATTTTATATTTATTTACGTTGTTATCTTATTTATTTCTGGTGTTTTCTTTTTTCTCGCATTGTTGGAAAGGGCCTGTAAGTAAGTATTTTACTGTTAGTCCACACCTGTTGTTTACGAAGCATGTCACGAACAACATTTTCTTTGATTGATTTGATTTCTGAGGTATCTGACTGGGGGAAGAGGCCCTCATCCCTGTATATGAGTCAAGAGTCGTCCCATATGATTTGAATCATCTTTTGACTGCACCCCTTTTGATTCATATGAAATCTTCCATGTATGTTTGCCCATGGTAGAAGTGATCAAAACATTCAGAAAATAGAGATCCCCATGAAGAGCACACTTCTCCAGTGTGGCAGTGGCTATCGAATGTCGGTTACAATGCCGAAATGTAGTCAGTTAAAGACTCTGGTGAGGACGACGAGCACGCAGATGAGCTTCCCTGAGACAGTTTCTGACAGTTTGAGCAGCAATTATTTGGTTGTGCAAATCCACAGTTTCATCAGTAGTCCAGGTAGCTTGTCTCAAACGGATGTGAAGGTCCTGGGCTGGCGTTGTTACACATGGTCTGCGGTTGTGAGGCCAGTTGGACGTACTGTAATATTCTCTAACATTACATTCTCTGGCAACAGCTCTAGTGGACATTCCTGCAGTCAGCATGCCTATTGCACACTCCCTCAATACTTGAAACATCTGGGCTATTGAATTGTGTAATGGTCATTCTTTTTTTTTCTCCCCAATTTCGTGATATCCAATTGTTAGTAATTACTATCTTGTCTCATTGCTACAACTCCCGTACGGGCTCGGGAGAGACAAAGGTCGAAAGTCGAAACACAACCCAACCAAGCCGCACTGCTTCTTAACACAGCGCGCATCCATCCCAGAAGCCAGCCACACCAATGTGTCAGAGGAAACACTGTGCACCTGGCGACCTTGGTTAGCGTGCACTGCGCCCGGTCCGCCACAGGAGTTGCCGGTGCGTGATGAGACAAGGATATCCCTACCAGCAAAACCTTCCCTAACCCGGACGACGCTAGGCCAATTGTGCATCGCCCCACGGACCTCCCGGTCGCGGCCGGCTGTGACAGAGCCTGGCGCTGTGATGCAGTGCCCTAGACCACTGCACCACCATTAAACTAGGCAAGTAAGTTAAGAACATATTCTTATTTTACAATGACGGCCTACCCCGGCTAAACCCTCCCCTGACCAAGATGACGCTGGGCCAATTGTACGTTTTTTTGGGGCTCACTATGCTCACTAACAGGGATGTAAACTATTTGTGAAAACTTATTTAGAAAAATAAGCTTTTGTGGGTATGGAACATTTCTGTGATCTTTTATTTCAGCTCATGAAACATGGGACCAATGCTTTACATGTTGCGTTTATATTTTTGTTCAGTGAATTTCCATTTGTTTCTATTCCTAAGATTGTACAAGCTAATGCATGGGATATAAGACAATGAAAACATTAATTCACTTGTGTACAGTGGTGAAGAAATTACCCAATTGCCATACTTGAGTAAAAGTACAGATACCTTAATTGAAAGTTACTCAAGTAAAAATGAAAGTCACCCAGTCAAATACTACTTGAGTAAAAGTCTAAAAGTATTCTTCTTAATATACTTAAGTATAATTAAGTATCAAAAGTAAATGGAATTGGTCAAATATACTTATGTAGCAAAAGTAAACGTATAAATCATTTCAAATTCCTTATATAAAGCAAAGCAGATGGCCCCATTTTCTTGTTTTTAAAATGTACAGATAGCCAGGGGTACACTCCAACATAATTTACAAACGATGCATTTGTGTTTAGTGATTCTTCCAGATCGGAGGCAGTAGAAAAGACCCATGTGTTCTCTTGATAAGTGCGTGATTTGGACCATTTTCCTGTCCTGCTAAGCACGCCATGTAACAAGTACTTTTGGGTGTCTGGAAAAATGTATGGAGTAAAAAGTACATTATTTTCTTTTGTAAAGTAGTGAACTAAAAGTAAACGTTGTCAAAAATATAAATAGTAAAGTACAGACACCACAAAAAACTACTTAAGTAGTACTTTAAAGTATTTTTACTTAAGTACTTTACACCACTGCTTGGGTACCTAGAGCTAGCTCCATGTATAGCAGCATAGTGGATGGAATGCAAAATGACTGTAAGTGAATAGACCTGAGCTTGATTCGTGCCAGGGCTCTCCTGGACTTCTCTCCAGTTGAATGATAGGTACTCTGCCACCAGTCAATAAACAAACTAATCATCAAGCTTTGATCATATAAATCAGCTGTGCAGTGTTAGAGCAAAAACCAAAACGTGTACCCCTTGAGGTCCCGAGGACCAAGTTAAGGAAACGCTGCATTATCAGATGATAGATCCAGAGCATTGACGGCTATCAGTAGTAGTGGGTACAGCACTTCCCTCAATACAGCCTTCATCAAGCAAGCCTTGTTGCTGTTCAAACAGAGAATCTTGCCATTAGATTTCAATTTGCAGTGCAGTGAGTTCAAAACTGTCTTCTTATTTGGACACTTTTTGGATAATCTCAAACTGAGCAACTTGCGCTTCACAAATATTGACAAGTTTTTACAAACAGTTGATAATATGCATGACACACCCCTTCACGTTTTAAATGTTTTGTTACGTTTAAGCCTCATTCTAAAATGTATTAAAAAAATAATAATCTCATCAATCTACAGACAATACCCCATAATGACAAAGCAAAAACAGGTTTTGATTTTTTTTCAAATGTATTACAAATAAAAACAAATACCTTATTTACATAAGTATTCAGACCCTTTGCTATGAGATGCGAAATTGAGCTCAGGTGCATCCAGTTTCCATTGATCATCCTTGAGATGTTTCTGCAACATCTCAGAGCAAAGAGTCTGAACAGTTATGTAAATAAGGTATCTGTTTTTTTATTTGTAATAATTTGAAAACATTTCTAAAAACCTGTTTTCGCTTCATGATTGTGGGGTATTGTCTGTAGATTGACGAGGAAAATGTTCTATTTCATCCATTTTAGAATAAGGCTGTAATCATAACAAAATGTGGAAAAAGTCAATGGGTCTGAATACTTTCCGAATGCACTGTGTATATACATAAACTCAACAGCATAAAAAGAAACGTCCTCTCACTGTCAGCTGCGTTTATTTTCAGCAAACTTAACATGTGTAAATATTTGTATGAACATAAGATTCAACAACTGACACCACAGACATGTGACTAACACATTTACTAATTTGTCCCTGAACAAAGGGGGGTCAAAATCAAAAGTAACAGTCAGTATCTGGTGTGGCCACCAACTGCATTAAGTATGGACTCCACCAGGTTTGCCAGTTCTTGCTGTGAAATGTTACCCCAGTCTTCCACCAAGGCACCTGCAAGTTCCCGGACATTTCTGGGGGTAATGCCCCTAGCCCTTATCCTCCGATCCAACAGGTTCCAGATGTGCTCAATGGAATTGAGATCTGGGCTCTTCGCTGGCCATGGCAGAACACTGACATTCCTCTCTTGCAGGAAATCACACACAGAACGAGCAGTATGGCTGGTGGCATTGTCATGCTGGAGGGTCATGTCAGAATGAGCCTGCAGGAAGGGTACCACGAGGGAGGAGGATATCTTCCCTGTAACGCACAGTGTTGAGATTGCCTGCAATGACAAGCTCAGTCCGATGATACTGTGACACACCGCCCCAGTCCATGGACCCTCCATCCCAAATCGATCCCACTCCAGAGTACAGGCCTCGGTGTAACGCTCATTCCTTCGACGATAAGCGCAAATCTGACCATCACCCCTGGTGAGACAAAACCGCGACTCGACAGTGAAGAGCACTTTTTGCCAGTCCTGCCTGGTCCAGCTACGGTGGGTTTATGCCCATAGGCAACGTTGTTGCCGGTGATGTCTGGTGAGGACCTGTCTTACAACAGGCCTACAAACCCTCAGTCCAGTCTCTCTCAGCCTATTGCCCTATTATGGACAGTCAGCACTGATGGAGGGATTGTGCATTCCTGGTGTAACTCTGGCAGTTGTTGTTGCCATCCTGTGCGTATATGTGTGCGTATGGTCAAATATGCTCTGGACATGCAGGCATGTGTGCCTTTCTCCACATGGAATTCAAAAGTGGACGCTCAGATACATTTTACAAACCAAATTTTGCAGAGTGGCCAGATGAGTCTGCTCTCACATCCCCTCCAAGATCCACATTGTCCCTGAAAGACTGTTGGAGGACAACTCTCTGCTCTGACTTCCACTGCCAGTATATGGTTGGAAGCAGGACCATTTTTTTATGGCTGTAGAAAGTCGATTCATAAATAGCCTGTACTTTTAGTGCATTCAGGAGCTGAAGCAGAAATTAAGCACTTAGAAGATTTTACACTCCAACATATTTTGCTTTACTTTGTTTGTACTTTGCCTGGCGAAAGCAAAAGCTGGAGTCAGTTGGAAGTTGCCTGCAGGATTGTCAGACACGTACGGCTGACTCTTCCACGTCTTAGTATGGTCGCAGTGAGGGCATATCTCGACAATGGAGATCAAGGTGCCTTTGAACCGCTTTGTGATGTTGCATATTCTGGTGCAAAGAGGACAAGAGTGGAAAATCTGTCTTCGTATACAACGTACTCCCTTGCCCTGTGAACAGGTGTGTTATTCTTTAATAGTTATAAAAGTTTTTTCATGGTCTACATTAGTCGACATCTAGTATGTTGGTACAGCAATACAGTTCACTAATCAAAAATGGTCAGTACAACACATTTCCTCGAAAATTATCATTACAAGCTCACTAGTGTCATTTTACAGTTCACCGTTGCAGATGGTGTCTGTGTCATCATCATGGTGAAACTGGAGTTGTCGCTGGAATAGTCAACTCTTGGCTTTTTACTGGAATGAAAGGAGGAGATGTTTCAGATATGCATACCAGTGTTGCTCTATTGCAAAACACACTGGCGTTTTGGCTGGAACAGGCTGGCTGTAAATTATGCAGAAAGACAGATGTTTTATTTTCTCAGTGAAACTCCATCCACTGCTTGCGATCCACATGCAACTCTTTGGGATGATAAACAGGCGAAATTACAGGTTTGATAATCTGGTGAACTGCAGGCTACAGAAGTGATACAGTTAATGATCTCATTCCCATTGGCAATCCCAGTCAAACTGTCTGCCATAAAAGACCTTCTATACCCGAATGCAGCCTGTCCCTCTCATACCCTCCTAAGTCAGCCGCAGCTCCACTGAACCCTACCTCAGATAGATATTTGTGTTGAGATTGTTGCCTAGACAATGTTTTTCAATTGAGCTGTGAATTTAAACCGTATTCCTGTATTTGAGGTGATCTGAATGTCAAGTATGTCGTAACCGACTGGACACACACTAGTTGAATCAACGATGGATCCACTTCCTTTCAATGAAATGACGTTAAACCAATGTGGAATATACAGTGCATTCGGAAAGTATTCAGACTCCTTGACTTTTTCCACATTTTGTTACATTACAGCCTCTTTCTAAAATGGATTAAATTATAATGTTCCCTCAATCTACTCACAATACCCAATCACGACAAAGAGAACAGGTTTAGACATTTTTGCAAATTCATAAAAAATATAAAACAGAAATAACTTATTTACATAAGTATTCAGACCCCATCCTGTTTCCATTGATCATCTTGAAGATGTTTCTGCAACTTGATTGGAGTCCACCTGTGGTAAATTCAATTGATTGGACATTATTTGGAACGGCACATATCTGTCTATATAAGGTCCCACAGTTGACAGTGCATGTCAGAGCAAAAACCAAGCTATTAGTTTGAAGGAATTGTCCGTAGAGCTCAGAGACAGGATTGTGTCGAAGCACAGATCTGGGGTAGGGTATCAAAACCTTTTCTGCAGCATTGAAGGGCCACAAAAACACAGTGTCCTCCATCAATCTTAAATGGAAGATGTTGGAACCACCAAGACTCGTTCTAGTGCTGGCCACCTGGCCAAACTGAGCAATCGGGAGAGAAGGGCCTCGGTCAGGGAAGTGACCAAAAACCTGAAGGTCACTCTGACAGAGCTCCGGAGTTCCTCTATGGAGATGGGAGAACCTTCCAGAAGAACAACCATCTCTGCAGCAATCCACCAATCAAGCCTTTATGGTAGAGTGGCCAGACGGAAGCCCCACCTCAGTAAAACGCACATGCTTACACGAATGCAGTAAGCCAAGGTAAGTTGCTAGCTAGCATTAAACTTATCTTATAAAAAAACAATCAATTATAAATCACTAGTTAACTACACATGGTTGATGATATTACTAGATATTATCTAGCGTGTCCTGCGTTGCATATAATCAGACTGAATATACAAGCATACACGTATCTAAGTATCTGACTGAGCGGTGGTAGGCAGAAGCAGGCGCGTAAACATTCATTCAAACAGCCCTTTCTTGCGTTTTGCCAGCAGCTCTTCGTTGTGCATCAAGCATTGCGCTGTTTATGACTTCAAGCCTATCAACTCCCGAGATGAGGCTGGTGTAACCGAAGTGAAATGGCTAGCTAGTTAGCGCGCATTAATAGAGTTTCAAACGTCACTCGCTCTGAGACTTCTAGTGTTTGTTCCCCTTGCTCTGCATGGGTACCGCTGCTTCGATGGTGGCTGTTGTCGTTATGTTGCTGGTTTGAGCCCAGGGAGGAGCGAGGAGAGGGACAGAAGCTATACTGTTACACTGGCAATAAAGTGCCTATTAGAACATCCAATAGTCAAAGGTTAATGAAATACAAATGATAGAGGGAAATAGTCTTATAATTCCTATTACTACAATCTAAAACTTCTTACCTGGGAATATTGAAGACTCGTGTTAAAAGGAACCACCAGCTTTCGTATGTTCTCATGTTTTGAGCAAGGACGTGAAACGTTAGCTTTCTTACAAAGCACATATTGCATTTATACTTTCTTCTCCAACACTTTGTTTTTGCATTATTTAAACCAAATTTAACATGTTTCATTATTTATTTGAGGCTAAATGGATTTTGATATATTATATTAAGTTAAAATAAGTGTTCATTCAGTATTGTTGTAATTGTCATTATTACAAATAAATAAATGTAAAAAAAAAAAAAGTGGACGATTAATCGGTATCGGCTTTTTTTTGGGGCCCTCCAATAAATCGGTATCGGTGTTGAAAAATCATAATCGGTTGACCTCTAAGTCAGGATAGAGGGAAAGATGAACGGAGCAAAGTAGAGAGAGATCCTTGATGAAAACCTGCTCCAGAGCGCTCAGGACCCCAGACTGGTGCAAAGGTTCACCTTCCAACAGGACAACGACCCTAAGCACACAGCCAAGACAAAGCAAGAGTGGCTTCGGGACAAGTTTCTGAATGTCCTTGAGTGACTCAGCCCGAGCCAGGACTTGAACCTAATCAAGAATCTCTGGAGAGACCTGAAAATAGCTGTGCAGCGACTGCCCATCCAACCAGACAGGGCTTGAGAGGATCTGCAGAGAAGAATGGGAGAAACTCCCCAAATACAGGTGTGTCAAGCTTGTAGCATAATACCCAATAAGACTCAAGGCTGTAATTGCGGCCAAAGGTACTTCAACAAAGTACTGAGTAAAGGGTCTGAATACAGTGGCTTGCGAAAGTATTCACCCCCCTTGGCATTTTTCCTATTTTGTTGCCTTACAACCTGGAATTAAAATAGATTTTTGGAGGGTTTGTATCATTTGATTTACACAACATGCCAACTACTTAGAAGATGCAAAACATTTTTATTTGTGAAACAAACAAGAAAAAAAAAAGAAAATAAACAAAATTGAGCGTGCATAACTATTCACCCCCCCAAAGTCAATACTTTTGTAGACCCAACTTTTGCAGCAACTAAAGCCTCTTGGGATATGTCTCTATTAGCTTGGCACATCTACCCACTGGGATCTTTGCCCATTCTTCAAGGCAAAACTACTCCAGCTCCTTCAAGATGGATGGGTTCCACTTGTGTACAGCAATCTTTAAGTCATACCACAGAGTCAATTGGATTGAGCTCTGGGCTTTGACTAGACCAAGACATTTAGATGAGTGTTGCTTTAGCAGTATGCTTAGTGTCATTGTCCAGCTGGAAGGTGAACCCTAATCCCGGCCTCAAATCTCTGGAAAGACGAACAGGTTTTCCTCAAGAATTTCAGTGTATTTAGTGCCATCCATCATTCCTTCAATTGCCGATGAGAAACATACCGATGAGAAACATACCCACAGCATGATGCTGACACCATGCTTCACTGTGGGGATGAGGTTCTCGGGGTGATGAGAAATGGTGGGTTTGCGCCAGACATAGCGTTTTCCTTGATGGCTGAAAAGCTCAATTTTTGTCTCATTTGACCAGAATACCTTCTTCCATATGTTTGGGGAGTCCACATGCCTTTTGGCAAACACCAAATGTATTTGCTTATTTTTTTCTTTAAGCAATGGCTTTTTTTCTGGGCACTCTTCCGTAACGCACAGCCCTGTGGAGTGTACGGCTTAAAGTGGTCCTATGGACAGATACTCCAATCTCCACTGTGGAGCGTTGCAGTGCCTTCAGGGTTATCTTTGGTCTCTTTGTTGCCCCTCTGATTAATGCCATCCTTGCCTTGTCCATGAGTTTTGGTGGGCGGCCCTCTATGTGACTTCTGAAGGTATTTGGTTGAGCCAGATCTTATTTAGGGGCTTCATAGCAAAGAGGTGAATACATATGCATGTACCCCTTTTCAGTTCCCCCCCCCCCTATTTTTTCCCATTTCACTTTAAAAAAAGTGTGACTATTTTGTGTATGTCCATCACATGAAATCAAAATAAAAATCTATTTAAAATTACAGGTTGTAATGAAACAAAATGGGAAAAACGCCAAGAGGGGTGAATACTTTTGCAAGGAACTGTACTTATGTAAATGTGATTTTTTTTATTTTTTATACATTTGCAAAAAAAATCTAAAAGCCTGTTTAAGCTTTTCATTATTGGGTATTGTGTGTCGATTGATGAGAAAAAAATGTAATCAATTTTAGAATAAGGCTGCATGTAACAAAATGTGGAAAAGGTGAAAGGGCCTCAAGACTTTCTGAACACACTGTATGTTGAATTGTTGTCTGTGCCCAGTGGGTAGCAACTGTAACACCATTATATCTGAGTAGGTGGGGAGAGGCAAAGGGAATAGCCAAGCCAACGAGCTAATTATTCTGGTTGATGTGTTTTAACAAGCACCACTGTAGTTCTTACTTGAGCATCAGAAACTCACCCTTGCTCAGATAAATTACAAGCCTGCATTGTAACCTAGAGAGTTCTGGATAAGTTTTGCCCTCAACTAAATAGTAGCTAGCTAACTTGAACTGAACTCACTTAATTTGGATGTTTTGATACATTTATCACAACTAGCTAGTCATCTCAGTCAACTAGCTAGTCAGCCACCAAACTATTTGGTTAGCTACTTGCATAAGCATTTAATGTAACGATGAAGCTAACTAGAAGAAGCAAGTTCAGAATTGACATTTGATCAGCTAACTAGTTAGCTGAGAAGCTCTCTTTACTTACAGTCTTGCAGTCCGGGTTGATGGTAGGGAATGGTGTCTTCATTGAGTAATTCTCCACCGCAAGTAATTTGAAAAGGACTCCCGGGTGAAATGTGCTTGCAGACTGAGCCATGCACAGTTTCTTCTGACTTCCAAGCTGATGAAAGTAATCCACTGGAGGTAAATATGTGGATGGAGACATTGGGAGGGCAACTCATGAAAACCCTGGTCTTTGATGTTGCAACCGGCAACCCTATACTCACCGTAGCCGTGGGGCTTTGCACAAATGAACATACAAAAGTATAAAGCTACAAGCAGACAGATCCAGAAGTGAAACAGATCAACACTAATTAGACAAACTAATTCAGACAGATATACTGAACAAAAATACAAATGCAACATTTAACGATTTTACTGAGTTACAGTTCATAGAAGGAAATCAGTCAATTGAAATAAATTCATTAGGCCCAAATCTATGGATTTCATATGGTGGCCAGGGGCGCAGCCATAGGCAAAATTCTCTATAATGAAGTTGGAGGCGGCTTACGGTAGCGAAATGAACATTAAATTCTCTGGCATCAGCTCTGATGGACATTCTACCAGTCAGCATGCCAATTGCACGCTCCCTCAAAACTTGAGGAATCTGTGGCATGGCGTTGTGTGACAAAACTGCACATTTTAAAGCGGCCTTTTATTGTATTTTATTTTTATTGTAGTCCCCAGAACAAGGTGCACCTATGTACTGGTCATGCTGTTTAATCAGCTTCTTGATATGCCACACCTGTCAGGTTGATGGATTATCTTTACAAAGGAGAAATGCTCACTGACAGGAATGGAAACAAATTTGTGCACAACATTTGAGAGAAATAAGCTTTTTGTGCGTATAGAACATTTGAGGGTTTTTTTCAGCTCATGAAACATGGGACAAACACTTTACAAGTTACAATCATATTTGTGTTCAATATTGATAGATAGATAACATACTTTGACTAAAACGATGACTTACTGACTTAAATCGTTGTGCAGCTTTTGCCACCATCTTTCAGCTCAAAAAAAGTGGATTTCTACTGGTGTGAGCGTTAATGGAGACCACAGATACTCAAATGTAAGGTTATTAACCCTTTAAAGATCATTTACTTAGGTGATATGGTTCATAATTTTGCACATAATGTAATTGAGTAACATTGACAGTTTTAATTTAGAAACCAAATAACACCAAAGGGTGTGACTAGCTAATAATTGCATTTATTAGACACCTCCCCGATTACAGTTTGCCACTGGAGGGAATGTTCAAGATCTGTGTATATCTTTGTAATGAGTGAATTTCATGGTGTTAATTAACACGAATTACATAAAACCAAAGGAAACATATTATATTTGTAAGGTATTTTAATAGCGTTATTTGTTTTTGTGGATCAATACAATATGCAGTGCCTTCAGAAAGTATTCATACCCCTTGACTTATTCCACATTTTGTTGTGTTACAGCCTGAATTCCAAATATATAATCTTTTTTAATGTGTTTTTAAACATTTTTGCAAACGTACTGACAATGAAAACAGAACTATCTAAATGTACATAAGTATTCACACCGATTTGCTATGACGCTTCAAATTGAGCTCAGGTGCATCTAATTTTCTTTGATCATCATTGAGATGTCACTACAACTTGATTGGAGTCTACCTGTGGTCAATGAAATTGTTCAGACATGATTTAGAAAGAAACACACCTGTCTATAAAAAGGTCCCACAGTTGACTGTGCAGTCAGTGCAGAAACTATAACATGAAGTCAAGGAACAGTCCACGGATCTCCGAGAGAGAATTGTGATGAGGGATATATCTGGGGAAGGGTATAAAACAATTTCTAGAGTGTGTGTTCTCCATCCTTTGGGAAATTGAAAAAATATGATATTCCCCAGACTTTGCCTAGAGTACGCCGTACGATCAAACTGAACAACCGGGCAAGAAGGGCCTTGGTCAGGGAGATGACCAAGAATCCAAATGACCACTCTGACAGAAACACAGAGTTCCTTGGCTGAGATAGGATAACTTGCCAGAGGGAGAACAGTCTCTACAGCACTTTACAAATATGGGCTTTATGGGACAGTGGCCAGATGGAAGCCACTCCTGAGAAAGGCACATGAAAGCACGCCTGGAGTTTGCAAAAAAAGGCACATGAAAGAATCAGAGAGCATAAGGCAAAATATTCTGTGGTCTGATGAGGCCAAAAATTCACCATTTGCCTGAATGCAAAGCACTATGTCTGGAGAAAACCAACACCTTCTCTATTGTGAAGCATGGTAGTAGCATGCTATTTGGATGCTCTTCAGCATCGAGAACTGGGAGACTGGTAATGATAGAGGAAGCAAAATACAGGCAAATCCTTGAGAACCTTCAGAGTGCAAACGACCTTAGACTGGGGAGAAGATTTACGTTCCACCAGGACAATGACCCCAAGCATACAGCTAAAGCAACAATGGAATGGCTTCAGAACAAGAGTGTGAAAATCCTTGATTGGCCCAGCCAAACCCCAGACTTGAATCCAATTGAAAATCTGTGGAAAGACTTGAAGATTGTTGTTCACCACCACTCCCCATCTAACAGAGCTTGAGAAAATCTGCAAGGAAGAATGGGAGAAAATCCCCAAATCCAGCTGTGCAAAGCTGACAGACATACCCAAGATGACTCAAAGCTGTAATCGCTGCCAAAGGTGCTTCTGCAAAGTATTGACTCAGGGGTGTGAATACATACGTAAAATAGATATTTCTGTCATTATCAATACGTTTGTAAAAATGTCTAAAAACAGGTTTTCACTGTCATTATGGGGTATTGTGTGTAGATGGGATGGGGGAAAATCTATTTAATCCATTTTCAATTCATTCATTTTGTAACAAAAAGTGGAATAAGTCAAGGGGTATCAATACTTTCTGAAGGCACTGTATGTAATACTTTTGGTTTAAAAAAAATGTAGCATTCAAATTAGTCAGCTTGGTCTCAGACTAGACAACATAGTAAATCCTGGACATTCAAATTAGTATGATATGTTCTGTTTGGTATGGTTACATAAGACAGATGGTTACTGAAGGCAAAATAAATTGTAATTGTAATATAATACAAATTGTAATTTGTAACATATCAGACTAAATGTGTGATGGACATCCACAAATTAATAGATACCATATGAAACGTAACGTAACATATTATACTAAATGGAGTGTCTTGGATTTACATACAATATAACACAAATGCTCTGAGACTAGGTTGAAATAATAGATAGATATATCTAAATCCCCAAAGCATGTCACTACAACTCTACTCAGCACTACTGGGACAAGCCAATTTGCTTGCCCTTAGTACTTTATACAATGCATTAAAGTAAAGTTTTGCTGTATGACGGACTTGCGTTATATTTTATCAATAATAAACAAAAAGTGTAACTGTTATTTTAAAGTGTTGTTTAATGGTTCCAACGCAGAGGCATGCAAATCTCACCTCCTTTCAAGAATGATCCAAATTCCATTTAAATATACTTCAAATGTCACAACTCAAAACATACAATGATTCTGTTTAGATTCATGGTTTAATTTCAATGCTAAATGAAATAGTGCAAGGCCCCAATACTACTCTGTCCACGGCAGACTGACATTTAGATTTCTTTCTGCAAATGTGATGTTAATGATTTGGCTTTCTAGGAAAAGGGGACCTACTAGGACGGACTTTCAGCAGTGTGAATGCAATTTCCAACCTTGGGATGAAAGCACATTGATTGCCCTCTGATGGTTTTATAAGGGCGTGCATTCAACCAGGACAGGGCATTATTGAGCTGTACTCTGTATTTCCCGATCTTGTATAACTTTAAGTCATTGATGATCTGAGATCTATGATCTCTGGTCTGAGAAATGTAGTGACATCAAAACATGATTTCTAATAATATATGTAATAACCTGAGAGAAAAACAAAGGGGATAATGGCCACCACTACTTACTAACCGAAAAATGTTCAAAAATGAACCGAGGGGCTTACTTTTCCTATTAGGGCACTCTTTCAGAAAAATTGCACCTTATACCAAGTCTCCATGGCCTTACAGTTTTTACCCATTTGATTGCACCAGTTTTTCTCCTAATTTTATATCTTCTAAAAAGGACAGTATGCTTACGTCATAGACCTTACATCAACAGTTTCGTAGATTTATACAGTATGCTATTGTATATATACAATAACCCATAATGTAACCTTGGCAGAGTAACTAGGAAAGTCAGGCAATAAGTATTATGTTATTAATAGCCGAACAATAAGCTTGCTACAGTATTTGCATACTATTGAATCAGGACACATGCAGCCCCTAGACATGTTATTCTATGCATGCATAAAAATACACTTTTAATTCATTAACAATTCAATCAGACTTTCTAATTTGGAAGCCCCTTAGTTTCACATTAGGCAGTATTAGCGCCCCTGCTTTCACATTAGGCAGTATTAGCGCCCCTGCTTTCACATTAGGCAGTATTGCAGTAGGAAGTCAATCTGTCCTTATATCCATTCGGATTACAGACTCTGCTTTGTGTGTCTCTATTGTTCTAATGTGGTTTCTGATTGGGTTAAATGCTGAAATTAGTTTGAGTGATTTTCTTAATTATTAAAGCTTGAACCTTGTTGACATAATACAGACAGAGAGAGACATGGATATTGTAGAAACATAATGTCTACGTGAATATCTCTTGATTGAAAATGCTTTTAGTGGCAATGATGGAAATATATTCCATCCTAATTTACAGTAATTGCACTTAATGTGAAACAAATTGATCAACAGCAAAGCTGCCCTCTGCTCACATCTGTTACACTCT
Organism: Oncorhynchus tshawytscha; assembly: GCF_018296145.1. Lineage (NCBI taxonomy): Eukaryota > Metazoa > Chordata > Actinopteri > Salmoniformes > Salmonidae > Oncorhynchus > Oncorhynchus tshawytscha. The sequence goes on along the minus strand of NC_056429.1, from coordinate 62,262,614 downwards.
CTGGACCCTACTTTTACATTTACATACCAACAATATTGAATCAAGAACAACTGATATTAGGAAAATGTTGATGCTATTTTCATCGCTGTTTCCAATATAAGAGAATGTATGGCGGGGGCCTTGATTAGCTGGTGACATTTAACCTATAAAACTGCATATTTGTGTGTGAAAAAAACATTGATCTCTGCTCTTTTCACTTAATTTGCTGTCAAACTATTAATATTGAACCCGAGGCCTCACCTTTGCGCTCCAAATTGGCATGGAATAGGTGATGGATGGCAGGGGTGATTTTATATGTCAGACGTGTTCACATTAGCATCAGGGCATGTGACAAACACAAACCCAAGTTCAAGAGGCCCAATTTAGACCTCCATTTCACACTTTAAAACAAAGCTATACTGTAACTCATGGACACTCCACATTTAGAATAAATGACCATTCTACAGACAAGTTAGGAAAGCAAAACTGACTCTAGATCAGTGGTTTGGAACCTCGATAACAGTACCGTACACCCATGGCACACAGGCATCTCATGCAATCCAATGTGTAGCCCAGCCCCATTCGTGCTGCCTGTTCAATCCTTTGTTCTTTTTCCTCTACCCTAAGACCCACAATCCCTTTAGATCTCAAGAGGCTTAATCAGTGTCTGTGTCAGACTACTTCCCAGCAGCCTTCGGCCACAACGGATATTATCCATCTTTCCCTCCAACAAATCTGTCAATCCACCCAATGGGAAATGAAACTTCTCATTTTGCCGACAAGCTACAGTAACTGTTTGTCTGGAACACCCTGGCAAAAACAGGAAGCAGAAGAACATGAATTCCCCATTTAATACTAGCACAGGTGATCTCTGATTATTTACAGTAGTAGTGTAGTAGCTTTACCACACATTATAATAACAGGTACCATATCAGTCACAAATTCCTGTCTTGTGCAATGGAACCAGCCAAGGGAATGCTTGCTTTGATTTGGCTTCATTTGCATTAACCTTCCCAACTATTATTGTGTTCCACACCCAGGGACTTGCCAGTGCATGACATATTTGCATATTCTAGACAAGATAACCTTTTGATTTCTGAAAATAACAAGATACCAACATATCTACCAGACCTGTTTATCATTCACTTTGTTTGGATTCTTTTTGTTTCTGAAAAATAACAAGATGTATATGAGATACAAAGATTGTTGTGAAAATGACAGATGTTAAAATTACATAGAGCAACAATACCTAATGCCTGCAACAGTGTGGCTTTACAGTGTCCCCTGGTGGTATTACTGTGAATTCTTTATTGATGAACTGTTGGAATAAAATACTAGGGGATGTTGTCAGTGATTTTTCTTAGAAATTCAGGAACTGCCATATATATGCCTAAACAGACACCTGTAACTAATTTTGTGTGATGGTTTATTCAATGTTCCAACATGACTCCCTATGGTTAAAAAAATAGAAGGCTGTGGTGTGTTTATGAAACACTAGGTGGAGATATACCATTGGCAACAAGCTGTGCCTTGTCGAGAGATTGGCATTTTATTTCCCCACTATCACAAGCAGCAATGAGCAAAATAACAGGCTTGAGCTGTTTATAACACTAATATCCTGCATGTAAATGCGTTATGAATATCTCAGGGTTTCACATGAAGTTATTGGTACGACATTGGGTATGATATTGGTAAGACATGTTATAGATTAATAACTCAATAGCAAATTGGTTTGTGTTATTGCTGTAATAGTAAATTACCTGATGCCTATGTTTCTGTAGTGTATTACGCCGTAAACATTTGGCAGAAGCAGACCTGCCCTTTGTAAATTCCTGGAATTTGAATGTGACAGCACAACAGCTAAGACAAGGTTGGATATTACTTCATCATGTCAGAGTAAGCCCTCTCCACGGTCTTACACTGCAAAGCTGACAGACGTGATGGATGGTGAAACAACAAAAATAAGAGAACAGAGGGATGAGATCCATACTTCAATAGGGTGGAATGAGGGTTCCCTTGGCAGCAAGTTCATCTGCTGCCACAATTTTTTTTAAATACAAACTAATTGCCATTAGATGACTCTGTGTTGATAGGGGACACAATGAAAATATGGCCAGGTGCAGGAGGAGCATTAGCATCCACTGTTTAGTTTCTTTGAAAAGGTAGGATTACATTTCTAGAACGGCATGCAATTCTCTTTTATGAAAATAATCCTTAATTTAAGATAGTTGGACAACTCTTGGCTTGAAATGCTTATTCATGTCCTGAATTGATTAGAATTAAATCCAATTGATCGACACAAATCCAGCCACTGGGAAAGATTTAGAAGTTTGTGACAGCTTTGAGACCTAAGCAAAAATGCAAAACGTTACACAAACCATTATATATATATATATATGCATCGAAATATTAAACAAAACTAACATTTCTAACCAGGGTTCAGTTTTTAGCTATGATCCAACAAGAATCAGCTATGAGCCACTATTGGGTTCTGTTGTGGTTGGTGGTTGTGGTGCTTAAGGACAGCTCCTGGTGCGGAGGTCACACACCGAGCTCATCAAACACCCCATTCGAGAGGCCGACCAATAGAAACCAATATCCATACATTCGAAACTAAATACTTTATTTTAGAAACTCAAAATGTTTTGCTGCAGCTACAAATATACTATACAACGCTCCATGCACCATTGAAATGAGTGACATTTCAATCTGCAAACAAAAGCAAAATACTCGACACAAAATCATTTGAATTAAAACTTTTTCAGTTTCCCTCACTCTGAGTATTGAATGCAACAGATGGTATATGGTCCGAGGTGCATAGTAAACACTCTATCCAAGGCCTCCAGGCCCCATTCTGCCGTGTTTCCTTGACAACCAAGCATGACACATCAACGGACTCCTCAACCGTCTGTCTCCTTGGTGAGTGCCTATCTCTGATATTAGTAGCCTACATTTAATGATAATAACGGAAGGTATGAGGATGAAAATGAGTGTAATTTGCTCTCACTCAAAAAGCAAACGAGAAATCAGCTATGTGTTTTCCATTTTCTCTCTTAACCTTCCTCGTATGAGCCTGAGCGCTTTAGGACAGCTTCCTGGCTTCTGTCAGGCTTTTCAAACAGTTGCCTGTTGATTGATTTATTCAAAATCCCCTGTAGAAGGGCTGCCTGAAGGGGCCCTAGCTCTGCTGTGAGGATGATGTCAGTGTGAGTAGAGACAGATGTGTAGAAGACAATCTGTCATGAATATGGACGTAGTCAGAGAAAAATACTGTACTGTAGCATTGAAAACCTCCTCAGTACACTCAAACACAGTCGCTTCACACCTCAGTGTCCAAATATAATGCATATGTATTCACAAAGAGCATGATGTCTGAGGGTGTTGTGGGGTGCTGTGTTATTATATATTGTGATACGATGTGTAGAGTCAAAGTGAGTCTCTCTCTAACAAACACTCTCTCTCTAACAAACTCTCTCTCTCTCTAACAAACACTCTCTCTCTAACAAACACTCTCTCTAACAAACACTCTCTCTCTAACAAACACACACTCTCTCTCTCTAACAAACACACACTCTCTCTCTCTAACAAACACACACTCTCTCTCTCTAACAAACACACACTCTCTCTCTCTAACAAACACACACTCTCTCTCTCTAACAAACACACACTCTCTCTCTCTAACAAACACTCTCTCTCTCTCTAACAAACACTCTCTCTCTCTAACAAACACTCTCTCTCTCTCTAACAAACACACTCTCTCTCTCTCTCTCTAACAAACACTCCCACTCTCTCTCTCTAACAAACACTCTCTCTCTAACACACACTCTCTCTCTAAAAAACACAGACTCTCTCTCTAACAAACACACACTCTCTCTCTAACAAACACACACTCTCTCTCTAACAAACACACACTCTCTCTCTCTAACAAACACACACTCTCTCTCTCTAACAAACACACACTCTCTCTCTAACAAACACACACTCTCTCTCTCTAACAAACACTCTCTCTCTCTCTCTAACAAACACTCTCTCTCTCTCTAACAAACACTCTCTCTCTCTCTAACAAACACTCTCTCTAACAAACACTCTCTCTCTCTAACAAACACACTCTCTCTCTCTAACAAACACACACTCTCTCTAACAAACACTCTCTCTCTCTCTCTAACAAACACTCTCTCTCTATCTAACAAACACTCTCTCTCTCTCTAACAAACACTCTCTCTCTAACAAACACTCTCTCTCTAACAAACACTCTCTCTCTAACAAACACTCTCTCTAACAAACACTCTCTCTCTAACAAACACTCTCTCTCTAACACTCTCTCTCTAACAAACACTCTCTCTCTCTAACAAACACTCTCTCTCTCTCTAACAAACACTCTCTCTCTCTAACAAACACACTCTCTCTAACAAACACTCTCTCTCTAACAAACACTCTCTCTCTATCTAACAAACACTCTCTCTCTCTCTAACAAACACTCTCTCTCTCTAACAAACACTCTCTCTCTAACAAACACTCTCTCTCTCTAACAAACACACTCTCTCTCTAACAAACACTCTCTCTCTAACACTCTCTCACTAACAAACACTCTCTCTCTCTAACAAACACTCTCTCTCTCTCTAACAAACACTCTCTCTCTCTCTAACAAACACTCTCTCTCTCTCTAACAAACACTCTCTCTCTCTCTCTCTCTAACAAACACTCTCTCTCTCTCTCTAACAAACACTCTCTCTCTCTAACACACACTCTCTCTAACAAACACACACTCTCTCTCTCTAACAAACACACACTCTCTCTCTAACAAACACACACTCTCTCTCTAACAAACACACACTCTCTCTCTCTAACAAACACACACTCTCTCTCTCTAACAAACACACACTCTCTCTCTCTAACAAACACACACTCTCTCTCTCTAACAAACACTCTCTCTCTCTCTAACAAACACTCTCTCTCTCTAACAAACACTCTCTCTCTCTCTAACAAACACTCTCTCTCTCTAACAAACACTCTCTCTCTAACAAACACTCTCTCTCTCTAACAAACACTCTCTCTAACAAACACTCTCTCTCTCTAACAAACACTCTCTAACAAACACACACTCTCTCTCTCTCTAACAAACACACTCTCTCTCTCTAACAAACACACACTCTCTCTCTAACAAACACACACTCTCTCTCTAACAAACACTCTCTCTCTCTAACAAACACTCTCTCTCTCTAACAAACACTCTCTCTCTCTCTAACAAACACTCTCTCTCTCTAACAAACACTATCTCTCTCTCTAACAAACACTATCTCTCTCTCTAACAAACACTATCTCTCTCTCTCTAACAAACACACACTCTCTCTAACAAACACACACACTCTCTCTAACAAACACACACTCTCTCTCTAACAAACACACACTCTCTCTCTCTAACAAACACACACTCTCTCTCTCTAACAAACACTCTCTCTCTCTCTCTCTAACAAACACTCTCTCTCTAACAAACACTCTCTCTCAAACACTCTCTAACAAACACTCTCTCTCTAACAAACACTCTCTAACAAACACACACTCTCTCTCTCTAACAAACACACACTCTCTCTCTAACAAACACTCTCTCTCTAACAAACACACTCTCTCTCTCTCTAACAAACACTCTCTCTCTAACAAACACTCTCTCTCTCTAACAAACACTATCTCTCTCTCTAACAAACACTATCTCTCTCTCTAACAAACACTATCTCTCTCAAACAAACACTCTCTCTCTCTAACAAACACTCTCTCTCTCTAACAAACACTCTCTCTCTCTAACAAACACACACTCTCTCTCTCTAACAAACACTCACTCTCTCTCTAACAAACACTCACTCTCTCTCTAACAAACACACACTCTCTCTCTCTCTAACAAACACACACTCTCTCTAACAAACACTCTCTCTCTAACAAACACTCTCTCTCTCTCTAACAAACACTCTCTCTCTAACAAACACTCTCTCTCTAACAAACACTCTCTCTCTCTAACAAACACACACTCTCTCTCTCTAACAAACACTCTCTCTCTCTCTAACAAACACTCTCTCTCTCTCTCTCTCTAACAAACACTCCCTCTCTCTCTAACAAACACTCTCTCTCTAACACACACTCTCTCTCTAACAAACACACACTCTCTCTCTAACAAACACACACTCTCTCTCTCTAACAAACACACACTCTCTCTCTAACAAACACTCTCTCTCTCTAACAAACACTCTCTCTCTCTAACAAACACTCTCTCTCTAACAAACACTCTCTCTCTAACAAACACTCTCTCACTCTCTCTCTCTAACAAACACACTCTCTCTCTCTAACAAACACTCTCTCTCTAACAAACACTCTCTCTCTCTCTAACAAACACTCTCTCTCTAACAAACACTCTCTCTCTCTCTCTAACAAACACTCTCTCTCTCTCTCTAACAAACACTATCTCTCTCTCTAACAAACACTATCTCTCTCTCTCTAACAAACACTATCTCTCTCTAACAAACACTCTCTCTCTAACAAACACTCTCTCTCTCTAACAAACACACACTCTCTCTCTCTAACAAACACACACTCTCTCTCTCTAACAAACACACACTCTCTCTCTCTAACAAACACACTCTCTCTAACAAACACACACTCTCTCTCTAACAAACACACACTCTCTCTAACAAACACACACTCTCTCTCTCTCTAACAAACACTCCCACTCTCTCTCTCTAACAAACACTCTCTCTCTAACACACACTCTCTCTCTAACAAACACACACTCTCTCTCTAACAAACACACACTCTCTCTCTCTAACAAACACACACTCTCTCTCTCTAACAAACACACACTCTCTCTCTAACAAACACACACTCTCTCTCTCTAACAAACAAACACTCTCTCTAACAAACACACACTCTCTCTAACAAACACTCTCTCTCTCTCTAACAAACACTCTCTCTCTCTAACAAACACTCTCTCTCTCTCTAACAAACACTCTCTCTCTCTCTCTAACAAACACTCTCTCTCTCTCTCTAACAAACACTCTCTCTCTAACAAACACTCTCTCTCTAACAAACACTCTCTCTCTAACAAACACTCTCTCTCTCTAACAAACACTCTCTCTCTCTAACAAACACTCTCTCTAACAAACACTCCTCTCTCTAACAAACACTCTCTCTCTCTAACAAACACTCTCTCTAACAAACACTCTCTCTCTAACAAACACTCTATCTCTCTCTAACAAACACTCTCTCTCTCTCTAACAAAACACTCTCTCTCTCTAACAAACACTCTCTCTCTCTCTCACAAACACTCTCTCTCTCTAACAAACACACACTCTCTCTCTAACAAACACACACTCTCTCTCTCTAACACACACACACTCTCTCTCTAACAAACACACACTCTCTCTCTCTAACAAACACACACTCTCTCTCTCTAACAAACACTCTCTCTAACAAACACTCTCAAACACTCTCTCTCTAACAAACACTCTCTCTCTCTCTCTCTAACAAACACTCTCTCTCTAACAAACACTCTCTCTCTCTAACAAACACTCTCTCTAACAAACACTCTCTCTCTCAAACACTCTAACAAACACTCTCTCTCTCTCTCAAACACTAACAAACACTCTCTCTAACAAACACTCTCTCTCTCTCTAACAAACACTATCTCTCTCTCTCTAACAAACACTCTCTCTCTCTCTCTAACAAACACTCTCTCTCTCTAACAAACACTCTCTCTCTCTAACAAACACTCTCTCTCTCTCTAACAAACACTCACTCTCTCTCTAACAAACACTCACTCTCTCTCTCTAACAAACACACACTCTCTCTCTCTAACAAACACACACTCTCTAACAAACACACACTCTCTCTAACAAACACACAAACACTCTCTCTCTCTCTAACAAACACACTCTCTCTCTCTCTCTAACAAACACTCTCTCTCTCTCTAACAAACACTCTCTCTCTCTCTAACACACACTCTCTCTCTCTCTAACAAACACTCTCTCTCTAACACACACACTCTCTCTCTCTAACAAACACACACTCTCTCTCTCTAACAAACACACACTCTCTCTCTCTAACAAACACACACTCTCTCTCTCTAACAAACACACACTCTCTCTCTAACAAACAACACTCTCTCTCTAACAAACATCACTCTCTCTCTCTAACAAACACACACTCTCTCTCTAACAAACACACACTCTCTCTCTAACAAACACACTCTCTCTCTCTAACAAACACTCTCTCTAACAAACACTCTGTCTCTCTCTCTAACAAACACTCTCTCTCTCTCTAACAAACACTCTCTCTCTAACAAACACTCTCTCTCTAACAAACACTCTCTCTAACAAACACTCTCTCTCTAACAAACACTCTCTCTCTAACAAACACTCTCTCTCTCTCTAACAAACACTCTAACAAACACTCTCTAACAAACACACACTCCCTCTCTCTAACAAACACTCTCTCTCTCTAACAAACACTCTCTCTAACAAACACTCTTCAATAACAAACACTCTATCTCTCTCTAACAAACACACACTCCCTCTCTCTAACAAACACTCTCTCTCTCTCTAACAAACACTCTCTCTCTCTAACAAACACTCTCTCTCTCTCTAACAAACACTCTCTCTCTCTAACAAACACTCTCTCTCTCTAAACACTCTTCTCTAACAAACACACAAACTCTCTCTCTCTAACAAACACACACTCTTCTCTCTAACAAACACACACTCTCTCTCTAACAAACACACACTAAATCTCTCTCTCTCTAACAAACACACACTCTCTCTCTAACAAACACTCTCTCTCTAACAAACACTTCTCTCTGACACTCTCTCTCTAACAAACACTCTCTCTCTAACAAACACTCTTCTCTCAAACATTCTCTCTCTCTAACAAACACACTCTCTCTCTCTAACAAACACACACTCTAATCTGGTCTAACAAACACACACTCTCTCTCTCTAACAAACACACATTCTCTCTCTCTAACAAACACACACTCTCTCTCTCTAACAAACACACACTCTCTCTTTCTCTAACAAACACACACTCTCTCTCATAACAAACACTCTCAATCTCTCTCTCTCTAACAAACACACACTCTCTCTCTCTAACAAACACTCTCTCTCTCTCTCTAACAAACACTCTCTCTCTCTCTCTCTCTACAAACACTCTCTCTCTCAAAACAAACACTAACAAACTCTCTCTCTCTCTAACAAACACTCTCTCTCTCTAACAAACACTCTCTCTCTCTAACAAACACTCTCTAACAAACACACACTCTCTCTAACAAACACACTCTCTCTCTAACAAACACACTCTCTCTCTCTAACAAACACTCTCTCTCTCTCTCTCAAACAAACACTCTCTCTCTAACAAACACTCTCTCTCTCTAACAAACACTCTCTCTCTCTAACAAACACTCTCTCTCTCTAACAAACACTCTCTCTCTCTAACAAACACTCTCTCTCTCTCTACAAACACACACTCTCTCTCTCTAACAAACACACACTCTCTCTCTCTAACAAACACACACTCTCTCTCTCTAACACACACTCTCTCTCTAACAAACACACACTCTCTCTCTCTAACAAACACACACTCTCTCTCTAACAAACACACACTCTCTCTCTCTCTAACAAACACTCTCTCTCTCTAACAAACACTCTCTCTATAATCTCTCTAACAAACACACACTCCCTCTCTCTAACAAACACTCTCTCTCTCTAACAAACACTCTCTCTCTCTCTAACAAACACTCTCTCTCTCTCTAACAAACACTCTCTCTCTCTCTAACAAACACTCTCTCTCTCAATTCAATTCAATTCAAGGGCTTTATTGGCATGGGAAACATGTGTTAACATTGCCAAAGCAAGTGAGGTAGATAATATATAAAGTGAAATAAACAATAAAATTAACAGTAACATCACACATACAGAAGTTTCAAAACAATAAAGACATTACAAATGTCATATTATATATATATACAGTGTTCTAACAATGTACAAATGGCTAAAGGACACAAGATAAAATAAATAAGCATAAATATGTTTTAACAATGGTGTTTGTTCTTCACTGGTTGCCCTTTTCTTGTGGCAACAGGTCACAAATCTTGCTGCTTTGATGGCACACTGTGGTATTTCACCCAGTAGATATGGGAGTTTTTCAAAATTGGATTTGTTTTCAAATTCTTTGTGGATCTGTGAAATCTGAGGGAAATATGTCTCTCTAATATGGTCATACATTGGGCAGGAGGTTAGGAAGTGCAGCTCAGTTTCCACCTCATTTTGTGGGCAGTGAGCACATAGCCTGTCTTCTCTTGAGAGCCATGTCTGCCTACGGCGGCCTTTCTCAATAGCAAGGCTATGCTCACTGAGTCTGTACATAGTCAAGGCTTTCCTTAATTTTGGGTCAGTCACATTGGTCAGGTATTCTGCCGCTGTGTACTCTCTGTGTAGGGCCAAATAGCATTCTAGTTTGCTCTGTTTTTTTGTTAATTCTTTCCAATGTGTTAAGTAGTTATCTTTTTGTTTTCTCATGATTTGGTTGGGTCTAATTGTGCTGCTGTCCTGGGGCTCTGTAGTGTGTGTTTGTGTTTGTGAACAGAGCCCCAGGACCAGCTTGCTTAGGGGACTCTTCTCCAGGTTCATCTCTCTGTAGGTGATGGCTTTGTTATGGAAGGTTTGTGAATCGCTTCCTTTTAGGTGGTTGTAGAATTTAACAGCTCTTTTCTGGATTTTGATAATTAGTGGGTATCGGCCTAATTCTGCTCTGCATGCATTATTTGGTGTTCTACGTTGTACACGGAGGATATTTTTGCAGAATTCTGCGTGCAGAGTCTCAATTTGGTGTTTGTCCCATTTTGTGAAGTCTTGGTTGGTGAGCGGACCCCAGACCTCACAACCATAAAGGGCAATGGGCTCTATGACTGATTCAAGTATTTTTAGCCAGATCCTAATTGGTATGTTGAAATTTATGTTTCTTTTGATGGCATAGAATGCCCTTCTTGCCTTGTCTCTCAGATCGTTCACAGCTTTGTGGAAGTTACCTGTGGTGCTGATGTTTAGGCCAAGGTATGTATAGTTTTTTGTGTGCTCTAGGGCAACAGTGTCTAGATGGAATTTGTATTTGTGGTCCTGGTGACTGGACCTTTTTGGAACACCATTATTTTGGTCTTACTGAGATTTACTGTCAGGGCCCAGGTCTGACAGAATCTGTGCATAAGATCTAGGTGCTGCTGTAGGCCCTCCTTGGTTGGTGACAGAAGCACCAGATCATCAGCAAACAGCAGACATTTGACTTCGGATTCTAGCAGGGGGAGGCCGGGTGCTGCAGACTTTTCTAGTGCCCTCGCCAATTCGTTGATATATATGTTGAAGAGGGTGGGGCTTAAGCTGCATCCCTGTCTAACCCCACGACCCTGTGTGAAGAAATGTGTGTGTTTTTGCCAATTTTAACCGCACACTTGTTGTTTGTGTACATGGATTTTATAATGTCGTATGTTTTACCCCCAACACCACTTTCCATCAGTTTGTATAGCAGACCCTCATGCCAGATTGAGTCGAAGGCTTTTTTGAAATCAACAAAGCATGAGAAGACTTTGCCTTTGTTTTGGTTTGTTTGATTGTCAATTAGGGTGTGCAGGGTGAATACATGGTCTGTTGTACGGTAATTTGGTAAAAAGCCAATTTGACATTTGCTCAGTACATTGTTTTCATTGAGGAAATGTACGAGTCTGCTGTTAATAATAATGCAGAGGATTTTCCCAAGGTTACTGTTGACACATATTCCACGGTAGTTATTGGGGTCAAATTTGTCTCCACTTTTGTGGATTGGGGTGATCAGTCCTTGGTTCCAAATATTGGGGAAGATGCCAGAGCTAAGTATGATGTTAAAGAGTTTTAGTATAGCCAATTGGAATTTGTTGTCTGTATATTTGATCATTTCATTGAGGATACCATCAACACCACAGGCCTTTTTGGGTTGGAGGGTTTTTATTTTGTCCTGTAACTCATTCAATGTAATTGGAGAATCCAGTGGGTTCTGGTAGTCTTTAATAGTTGATTCTAAGATCTGTATTTGATCATGTATATGTTTTTGCTCTTTATTCTTTGTTATAGAGCCAAAAGATTGGAGAAGTGGTTTACCCATACATCTCCATTTTGGATAGATAATTCTTCGTGTTGTTGTTTGTTTAGTGTTTTCCAATTTTCCCAGAAGTGGTTAGAGTCTATGGATTCTTCAATTGCATTGAGCTGATTTCTGACATGCTGTTCCTTCTTTTTCCGTAGTGTATTTCTGTATTGTTTTAGTGATTCACCATAGTGAAGGCGTAGACTCAGGTTTTCCGGGTCTCTATGTTTTTGGTTGGACAGGTTTCTCAATTTCTTTCTTAGATTTTTGCATTCTTCATCAAACCATTTGTCATTATTGTTAATTTTCTTCGGTTTTCTATTTGAGATTTTTAGATTTGATAGGGAAGCTGAGAGGTCAAATATACTGTTAAGATTTTCTACTGCCAAGTTTACACCTTCACTATTACAGTGGAACGTTTTACCCAGGAAATTGTCTAAAAGGGATTGAATTTGTTGTTGCCTAATTGTTTTTTGGTAGGTTTCCAAACTGCATTCCTTCCATCTATAGCATTTCTTAATGTTACTCAGTTCCTTTGGCTTTGATGCCTCATGATTGAGTATTGCTCTGTTTAAGTAGACTGTGATTTTGCTGTGGTCTGATAGGGGTGTCAGTGGGCTGACTGTGAACGCTCTGAGAGACTCTGGGTTGAGGTCAGTGATAAAGTAGTCTACAGTACTACTGCCAAGAGATGAGCTATAGGTGTACCTACCATAGGAGTCCCCTCGAAGCCTACCGTTGACTATGTACATACCCAGCGTGCGACAGAGCTGCAGGAGTTGTGACCCGTTTTTGTTGGTTATGTTGTCATAGTTGTGCCTAGGGGGCATATGGGGAGGGAATGCTGTCACCTCCAGGCAGGTGTTTGTCCCCCTGTGTGCTGAGGGTGTCAGGTTCTTGTCCGGTTCTGGCATTTAGGTCACCACAGACTAGTACATGTCCCTGGGCCTGGAAATGATTGATTTCCCCCTCCAGGATGGAGAAGCTGTCTTCATTAAAATATGGGGATTCTAGTGGGGGATATAGGTAGCACACAGGAGGACATTTTTCTCTGTTAGGATAATTTCTTTTTGAATTTCTAGCCAAATGTAGAATGTTCCTGTTTTGATTAATTTAATGGAGTGAGTTAGGTCTGCTCTATACCAAATTAGCATACCCCCTGAGTCCCTTCCCTGTTTCACACCTGGTAGTTTGGTGGATGGGACTACCAGCTCTCTGTAACCTAGAGGGCAACCAGTGGGTCCATCTCCTCTATACCAGGTTTCTTGCAGGATGACAATGTCTGTATTACCGATTTCTTTGGTGAAGTCCGGGTTTCTGCTCTTTAGGCCAAAGGCAGATGACCTCAGGCCTTGGATATTCCAGGATAATATAGTGAAGGCTTTTGTTCCATAGAGTGTCCAATGTTGTTGGTCGTGGTTTAGCCTCAGGCCAGTAAGTGTGAGCAGAGCCTGCTGAGCATCTGGTACATGCCATTGGCTTGGGCGAGTGTGAGAGTGGGGGTTGGGACTGTTTGCCCGCTCACTACCTGGGCGTATGTGTGGCTTCCATGTTGAGGCCCTCTTTGCGGGGTGGGGTGCATGGGGTGGGCAGGAGTGGCATAGGTCTGATCTGAGGGGGCCTAAATGGAGTGTGGGCATGGTTGACGTGGAGGGGTGTTGATTGGTTGGGGTGGGGGTGTGGATGTGTCTGGGTGTACTGTGGTCTGGATGTAATTCCTCTTGGCGTGGGTCCTCTATGTGTAGGTCCAGGGGGGGGTCCTGCAGATCTGGGAGGGTGTCTCGCTGGTCTGGGTGGGGTGTCTATTGATCTGTTGCTCCTGTGTGAAGTGTTGGGGATACGTTTGAGAGCGATGTCCTTTAGAGTCCGGGCAAAGGTGGGCACTGCTGCCTTGTAGAGGTGGACCTGGTCATAGAGGCTGTTCAAGTCCAGGGTGGAGTGGTGGGCCAGGAAAACGTTTGGTTTTGAGGCACAGTCACGGGAAATACTTGCATTTACCCGCTGTATTGTGGCGGGGTGGAAGTCTTTTCGTGGTAGCAGGGTGGAGATAACCACTTGTGCGTTGGGGAAAGTAGAAGAAGCCTTTTCAATCACTCCCTTCAGTGCTGTGGCCACTCTTTCCTGCTGTGCTCTCAGGTCGTTTGTGCCTGTGTGTATTATTATGTGGCTGGGTGAGCCTAGTTTGGCCTCAGACAGAAGGTCTAGGGCGCGCTGGGTGTTTGGACACCAGAGTTTAGACACACTGTGTTTGGGAAAAAGTTTTTTTCTTCTATATATTTCCCATTTGAGTCCATAAGTAGTACAATCTGTGTCTTGTGTTTGTCCTCAGTGGGTGTGGGGGTTGTCAGAAGGGCTATCAGGGTGGCTGACAGGGGGGGTGCTCAGAGGGGGTGAGAGCCTCTGGGCTTGGGGTTCTTCATTTGTCTGTTGTGCTGTGATGTCGACTCTATGGTCAGGGTCTGGTGTGGACTGTTCTGCTGTGGTGTCGAGACTTTTGTTGGGTGCTGAGGTGGGCTGTTCTGCTGGCTTCTCTGTGGGGGTGGCCACCTCTCTAGTGGGTTGTTCTCTGTCACACTCCGTCCCCCTCAACTTCTCCTCCATCCCCCTCACCCTCTCCTCCATCCCCCTCAACCTCTCCTCCACCAGCAGTCTGATACTCTCCTCTAGTGCTCTGTTCTGCTCCTCTTTCTCCTGTTGTATTTGTCTCACCACTGTCCAAAGTGCAGATATGTCTCTGTCCACCTCCAGCTCTCCGGGTCTGGTTAAGGGGCTGTTGTTGTGCTGGACTGTTGTCTGGGTCTGTGCTGACTGAAGTGTAATCACCTGCTGTTCCAGCTCCACCTGCCTTATCTCCAGCTGGGTGAATTTGTCCTTCATTTCAATGAGGGAGTGGTAATCTGTGCTGGGAGGTTGACCCTCCGCTGGGGGTTGCTCATCTGTGGGGTTACATAATGAAGAGGTCTGGTCTGATCCTCTCGGGGTGGGGGTATCTTTATCAAGGGAGAGCTTCTCCTGCTGGGCTAATTCTTTGATTAGGTGAAAGTCCAGCTGAAACTGTTTGTGGTTACTCTGTACCATTACTGTTCCGGACTTATAGATATTTATATTACTTAACTCAGAGTCCTCGTTGTCAAGTATTCTGAGTTTCCACCCCTCGTTAATCCCCCCTCTCGTGACAGAGGGGTAGTGTGCTAATATAGCACTGTGCCATGCCAGGGGATGGTTTGTGTGGAAGATAAGGTTGCTGATGTTCCCATTTTTGTAATAGTCAGCAAAAAGTGTCTCTTGATTTTCCATAAGGAGCTTCATTTTGTAATCTTTTCTTGACTTTTCATTCTTTACATGCACAGGGTACTGTATTTTAATTACCTCTGAACAGCGGGAGGGAGCTTCTAAGGCCTCTCCATTTGGTTGGGGTAGACTGTGTGACTCTCCTGCCATTGTTGGGCTAATGGGCTTTGACACCTCTCACTTGACACGTCAGTGCTATTTGAAGCTGTATCAAGCTTGGCAGAATTATGTTTGAATTCAGTCCTTATAAAGTAACGTTGTGTATATTTCTTCTTGGCTTTTGAAAAAAGAATATATAGTTTCAGACTAAGCATTACTCACTCAGTTCCAGGTTGGATGGTGTTTTCAGGTTTCTGTTGTTTTCCAGAGAATTTGCTGTATAGAGAAATAAATCTTGGTAGTTGTGAACCTTCCAGGTGATTCCGTCAAAAATCAGGTTGTAGGTTTTAAGTTTTGATTTGAAGTGGGGTTATGTTGTCGAGGGTAGAATCCAGTATGTGTTCCTGACAAAAAATCTAAGTTTATCTAACTCCTAATCTATCTTTTTTAAAGAAAATGCTGAAAAATGCAGGAGCTCAACTGATTGTGACTTCTGCTCTGCTCTGTCTCTGTTCTGTCAAACTCTCTCTCTCTCTAACAAACACTCTCTCTCTAACAAACACTCTCTCTCTCTCTAACAAACACTCTCTCTCTCTCTCTCTCTCAACAAACACTCTCTCTCTCTCTAACAAACAAACACTCTCTCTCTCTTAACAAACAAACACTCTCTCTCTCTCTAACAAACACTCTCTCTCTCTCTCTAACAAACACAAACACTCTCTCTCTCTCTAACAAACACTCTCTCTCTCTCTAACAAACACTCTCTCTCTAACAAACACAAACTCTCTCTCTCTCTCTCTAACAAACAAACACTCTCTCTCTCAAACAAACTCTCTCTCTCTCTCTCAAACACTCTCTCTCTCTCTCTCTCAAACACTCTCTCTCTCTCTCTAACAAACACTCTCTCTCTCTCTAACAAACACTCTCTCTCTCCACCTCTCTCTCTCTCAAACACCTCTCTCTCTCTCTCTCTCTCTAACAAACACTCTCTCTCTTTCTCTCTCTAACAAAATCTCTCTCTCTCTCTCTCTCTCTCTCTCTCTCTCTAACACTCTCTCTCTCTAACAAACACTCTCTCTCTCTCTCTCTCTCTCTCTAACAAACTCTCTCTCTCTCTAACAAACACTCTCTCTCTCTCTCTCTCTCTCTCTCTACAAACACTCTCTCTCTCTCAAACACTCTCTCTCTCTCTAACAAACACTCTCTCTCTCTCTCTCTAACAAACACTCTCTCTCTCTCTCAAACACTCTCTCTCTCTCTAACAAACACTCTCTCTCTCTCTCTAACAAACACTCTCTCTCTCTCTCTCTCTCTAACAAACACTCTCTCTCTCTAACAAACACTCTCTCTCTCTCAAACACTCTCTAACAAACACTCTCTCTCTCTCTCTCTCTCTCTCTCTCTCTAACAAAAACACTCTCTCTCTCAAACAAACTCTCTCTCTCTCTCTCTAACAAACACTCTCTCTCTCTCTCTCAAAACAAACACTCTCTCTCTCTCTCTCTCTCTCAAACACTCTCTCTCTCTCTAACAAACTCTCTCTCTCTCTCTCTCTCAAACACTCTCTCTCTAACAAACACTCTCTCTCTCTCTCAAACACTCTCTCTCTCTCTAACAAACACTCTCTCTCTCTCTAACAAACACTCTCTCTCTCTAACAAACACTCTCTCTCTCTCTCTCTCAAACACTCTCTCTCTCTCTCTCTCAAACACTCTCTCTCTCTAACAAACACTCTCTAACAAACACTCTCTAACAAACACTCTAACAAACACTCTCTCTCTCTAACAAACACTCTCTCTCTCTCTCTAACAAACACTCTCTCTCTTTCTCTCTCTCAAACACTCTCTCTCTCTCTAACAAACACTCTCTCTCTCTCTAACAAACACTCTCTCTCTCTCTAACAAACACTCTCTCTCTCTAACAAACACTCTCTCTCTCTCTCTAACAAACACTCTCTCTCTCTAACAAACTCTCTCTCTCTAACAAACACTCTCTCTCTCTCTACAAACACTCTCTCTCTAACAAACACTCTCTCTCTAACAAACACTCTCTCTCTCAAACACTCTCTAACAAACACTCTCTCTCTCTCTCTAACAAACACTCTCTCCCTCTCTAACAAACACTCTCTCCACCTCTCTCTCTCTAACAAACACCCTCTCTCTCTCTCTCTCTCAAACACTCTCTCTCTTTCTCTCTCTCTAACAAAATCTCTCTCTCTCTCTAACAACACTCTCTCTCTCTCTCTCTAACAAACTCTCTCTCTCTCTCTCTCTCTAACAAACACTCTCTCTCTCTCTCTCTCTCTCTCTCTCTAACAAACACTCTCTCTCTCTCTAACAAACACTCTCTCTCTCTCCCTAACAAACACTCTCTCTCTCTCTCTTTCAAACACTCTCTCTCTCTCTCTCTCTCTCTAACAAACACTCTCTCTCTCTCTAACACTCTCTCTCTCTCTCTAACACTCTCTCTCTCTCTCTAACAAACACTCTCTCTCTCTCTGCATGCTGGGAGTGATTGGTGCATGCTGGGAATTGTTTGAGTGAAGGAGTGCGTGTGTTGTGGAGAGTTAGATATTCACAACTTTCTTTCGGTTTGCTATTTCTTGGTGGCATTTTTTTTGTTGATGCATGATTAACGTTATTATTTTTGTTGTGGTAGAATTAAGTATTTTGTTTTCGTATCGAAATTACCCTGATTTTGGCGGGGATGGCAGCCCGAATGGGGATGCCGTCCCTGTCACTTCGGCATGGCTTTAGGTGTGTTACTAAGCTGCTGTCACAGTGGAGGAGTTTCTGGTCGCCGTAGGAGAGAAGGTAAGCTATGAGAATATTGCGTATGCATCCCGGATGAATAAAGCTGTGGTGGTATTTCTTAAAGAAGAGTGTCTAGTTGATCGGATGGTTGAGCATGGTGTACTTCTTAAAGGAATGTTTATTCAAGTTACGCCGCTTTTTCTCCGTCAACAAGGGTAACGATTTCAAATGTACCACCGTTTATTCCTAATGAGCTATTGGAGCGCGTGTTATTGCGCTTTGGGAAGTTCGCCAGTTCAATTAAGGTTGTCCCGTTGGGTTGCAAACACCCGGCGTTGAAACAGGTAATGTCATTTCGGCGACAGGTGTTTATGTTTTTGGACTCACCGGAGCAGACTTTAGAGTTATCGTTTAAAATCAAGTATGACAATAGATTGTATATGGCTTATGCTAGTACGGGTAGTCAACGGTGTTTTGAGTGTGGGGATGTTGGTCATAAGCGACATGCTTGCCCGAAAAGGGAGAAGGCAGAGGGAGGGGCACAGGTGGTCATCGTAACAGAGGGGGTTCATGTGGCAGCCACAAGCACCTGTTGCTGAGGCTCCCAGGGAGTGGAGGAGATGCCCATTACCAGTGCTGGGGTTCATGGAGGGGGTTCAGAGCTAGGCTCCCAGGTAGTGGAGGAGTGCCCACTACGAGTAATGAGGTTCAGGAGGGTTTGCATGTGGAGGAGTTGCCCAGGCTCCCAGGTAGTGGAGGAGATGCCCACTACGAGTAATGAGGTACAGGAGGGTTTTCATGTGGAGCTAAGCTCCCAGGTAGTGGAGGAGATGCCCACTACGAGTGCTGGGGTTCATGTGGAGCTAGGCTCTCAGTTAGTGGAGAAGATGCCCACTATGAGTAGTGATGTTCAGGTGGGGCTAGTCTCCCAGATAGTGGAGGAGATGCCTGGTACGAGTGATGAGGTGCAAGTGGAGAGTGTTGAAAGGGATGTGGTAGAGGGGAGTCAGTTGTCTGTGTTCTCAGCTGAGGAGGATCAAGAGAAGGATATGGATATCTCTTTAGATATGACAGCTGCTGGTGAGGACTCAGTTTATGATCTAGAGGAGGTAAATGAGTTTCTGGATCAGACTTTTGGGAAATCTGTCAAATTGGCAGATTATTTTGATGTTGATAAGTTTGTGAGGTCAGCTGTGATGTTACAGAAGACGGTGGGGTTAGACCAGCTGAGTGAGAAGAAGCGGTTTCGCTTGAGGAAATTTATTACTGCTGTTGCAGCAGCAAAAGGTGGTGGGAAACGTGTTCAGGTTAAGAGAAGAAAAAAAAAATAATGATGATGATCATGCTTCATAGGGTGTCTTTTTTCTCGTTGGTTTCTCTGTGGTTTCTTCTGCTTTTCTTTTCTCTTTTCTACATGGAGGTACTAAGGGTAGGTTCTCTCAATATGAATGGGGGAAGGGACAGGAATAAGAGGGCTTGGGTATTAGAAGTAATAAAACAGAAAAGGCTTAATGTAGTTTTCCTACAGGAGACACATAGCGATGAGGAAAATGAGGTTGACTGGGGTATGTGGTGGGAGGGGCAGCATGTACTCAGTCATGGTACTAATTTCAGTGCTGGGGTGGCAATATTGTTTTCCTCAGGCTTAGGGGTGACTGTGGTATCTACAACAGAGATTGTCAAGGGTCGGGTTTTATTGGTCAAGGTGGATGTTATGGGGTTTTTGTTTGTTTTTTTGAATGTTTATGCTCCTAATGAGGGTACAGAGCGTATTGCTGTATTTCATCAACTAAAGGAAACGTTAAGACAGTGTGACCAAGAGGGGTGTATGGTTTTAGGAGGTGACTGGAACTGTACAGTGGATTTTACTGTTGATCGCACTGCTGAAGAACCTCACCTGCGGTCAGCCACTTGCCTGTCTGGCCTATTAACTGAGTTTGAGCTTTCTGATGTGTGGAGAGTAAGGAATGCCAAAGTTAGGCAGTACACATGGCTAAAAATTAATGAAGGTCGTGTCAGTGCAGCACGGTTAGACAGGTTGTATGTATCTGAGCAATACTGTAGTAGGGTTGGAAAGTGTGCCATTACTCCTGTGGGTTTCTCTGATCATCATATGGTTACTGTTGATATTCACTTGTCCTGTCCACGAAGGTCATCACCTTACTGGTATTTTAATGTTAAATTGTTACATGATGTCATGTTTTGTGACAGGTTTATGTTGTTTTGGGAAAAATGGAGGGGTATAAAAGGGAATTTTGAGTCCTTGAGACAATGGTGGGAGGTTGGGAAGGCCCAAATACGAGTTTTTGTCAACAGTATACTGCTCTGTCTCAAACTGAATTTAAAGAGACTATCAAGGCCCTTGAACAGGACATCAAATCTATTGAATTGAAGCTGCTCACTCAGAATGACCCTGGACTAGTCATGAACTTACAGGACAAGAGACATGAACTGAGGTCGTTTCTGCATGAAAGAGTGAAGGGTGCCTTGATTAGGTCTCGTTTCGCTTCCCTCAAGGATATGGATGCTCCTAGTGCTTTTTTTTTACCTAGGACAGTCAACATTTCAACGTAAACAGATGGTCTGCCTTCGTCTCCCTGATGGGAAGGTGACCACGAATGATATTGAAATGCGTCAACATGCCGTGGATTTCTACTCGTCCCTTTATAAGGCGGAGGATTGTGACTCTATGTGTACTGAACAGTTGTTACATGGTCTTCCTAAATTGGGATCTGAGCAGAGAGTCGCATTGGACGCTGACATTACACTGCAGGAGCTGTCCACAGCAGTTATGTAGCTCTCAACAGGCCGAGCCCCTGGCATCGATGGTTTACCATCTGAGTTTTATAAGCACTTTTGGGGGTCTATTGGGGAGGACTTTTATGAAGTGATGTGTGAATCTTTTCATGAGGGTTCTCTTCCTGTATCCTGTCAACGTGCAGTGCTTTCACTGTTGCCAAAAAAGGGGATTTGGCTCTCATAAAAAATTGGAGACCTGTTGCTTTGCTGTGCGCAGAATATAAAATTGTTTCTAAATGTCTCTCAAACAGGTTGAAAGAGTATCTGGGGTTGTTGATCCACAAGGACCAGTCCTACTGTGTACATGATCGCTCTATTGTTGACAACTTGTTTCTGATAAGAGATGTTTTAGACATTTGTAAACTGTCTGATGTAAATGTGGGTTTACTTTCGTTGGATCAGGAGAAGGCTTTTGATAGTGTGGACCACCAGTACTTGTTTAAAATAATGAAAGCCTTTGGGTTTGGGGATGTTTTTCTGTCTTGGGTGAATTTGCTGTATGCTGGAGCCTCGTGTATGGTGAAGGTGGGTGGTGGTTTAAGTTGCCCCATCCCTGTCGAAAGGGCATCAGGCAGGGATGCCCAATTTCAGGGCAGTTATATAGTCTGGCGATTGAACCAATGCTTTGTTTTTTAAGAGCGAAGCTTACTGGTTTCTTTGTGCCAGGTGTAACGAAGGGTCCCACGATAGCACTGTCTGTGTATGCAGATGACGTGATAGTTTTTATTACAGGGGGTGAGGATGTTAAGGTTCTCTCAAACGCTTTAACCTCTTGATCCTACTTGAGACGCAGACGTCCCAACTAGAGCTCTGGAAATGCAAATGCGCTACGCTAAACGCTAATAGTATTAGTTAAAACGCAAACGTTCATTAAAATACACATGCTTGGTATTGAATTAAAGCTACACTCGTTGTGAATCCAGGCACCAAGTCAGATTTTTAAAATGCTTTTCGGCGAAAGCATGAGAAGCTATTATCTGATAGCATGTAACACCCCAAAAGACCCGTAGGGGATGTAAACAAAAGAATTAGCATAGTCGGCGCTACACAAACCGCACAATAAAATATAAAACATTCATTACCTTTGACCATCTTCTTTCTTGGCACTCCTTGATGTCCCATAATCAATACTGGGTCTTTTTTCGATTAAATCGGTCCATATATAGCCTAGATATCGATCTATGAAAACTGTGTGATAAACGGAAAAAAATAGCGTTTCATAACGTAACGTCATTTTTTAAAAGTTAAAAAGTCGACGATAAACTTTCACAAAACACTTCGAAATACCTTTCTAATGCAACTTTAGGTATTACTACACATTAATAAGCTATAAAAATCATCAGGAGGCGATGTAAATTCGATAGCTGGTCGTCTGGAAAAAATGTCCGGAAAAACACCGAGCCGATGCATCAAGTTGGTGGTCGGAGGTAATCGGTTCCCTTTGGTCGGATCTACCAAGAATCAAATCAGAATCAAATGAGAAGACTCTATACATCCTGTGGAAGCTGTAGGTACTGCAACCTCGGCCTCATTTAATACGGTTCACCTTTAACAATGGGTTGAAGTGGCGCATGGATATTTTTTTCCATCTCCAGTGATCAGATTTTCCTGCGCTTTTCGATGAAACAGACGTTCTGTTATAGTCACAGCCGTGATTTAAACAGTTTTAGAAACGTCTGAGTGTTTTCTATCCACACATACTAATCATATGCATATACTATATTCCTGGCATGAGTAGCAGGACGCCAAAATGTTGCGCGATTTTTAACAGAATGTTCGAAAAAGTAGGGGGTCGGCTTAAATTAAAGGTGTATGAGGGGGCCTCCTCAGCTAAAGTCAATTGGGGAAAGAGTGAAGCGCTGTGGGCAGGTCAGCTTCAGATGGGGTCTACTCCACGGTTACCAGGGGGCTTCAGTGGGGCAGAGATGGAATGAAGACTTTGGGGGTTTTTCTAGGCTCCGATGTCTTTCAAAAAAAGAACTGGGAGGGTGTAGTGGAGAAAGTGTGTGCCTGACTGTCAAGGTGGAAATGGGTGTTGCCCCAGCTGTCTTATAGGGGACGGGTGCTGGTAGCTAATAATCTTGCTGCTTCTACCCTGTGGCACAGACTAATGATTTTACAGCCACCAAAGGGTCTGATACAAGAGCTTCAGAGGACCCTTGTCAATTTCTTCTGGTCTGGGCAACACTGGATTAAAGCTGCAGCCCTGTACCTGCCACTGCACGAGGGTGGGCAAGGCCTGGTGGACATTTCCTCTAGGATCACGGCTTTCAGGCTCCAAGCAGCCTAGAGATTGTTGTACAGAGACTGTTCTAGCTGGGTCGAAACAGCCTACATATTGATGAGGAGAGCGGGCTGTTTGGGCTTTGACAAGCATCTTTTCCTCTTAAAGCTGGAGGGGGTGATTTGACTGGCCTGACTCCATTTTATGAGTCTGTTATGCAGGCTTGGAGAGTCTTTGTCAAGTCCCGTAAGGCCTGCACGCCACCAGGGATGTGGCTTTTTGAAGAGCCTCTTTTTCACAACACTGCCATCCAGTCCCGTGTTCTGGGTTCAGCTAGCCTACGTTCATGCCTGTTAGGCGTGGGGTGTACCAAGCTGGGTCATCTGATGCAGAGCAGGAGCAGATTGGAGGAGCTGGGAGAAAGAGCGGGGATCCGATCATCTCGCCTACTGAGGAAGGTCGTCGATGAGGTCTGCGATTCCTTGCCAGTGCTTCATCTGCAGTATGTGACTGACACTTCCAATTCTGATCGGTGGAAGGAGGGTCTGGATTATGTGTTCCCTGCACTGATTGTTAGTGCTGCGATGGGGGCATTTGAAGGGGACGTGGGGACGCTGCTTTCCTTCGATACCCCGGAGCTGGGGGAGTTCAAGGAGGTGGGAAAGAAGGCCATGTACAGAATATGCGTAAAGGTGTCCCATGCCTCTTCCCTGGAAGGGGTAAAATCGACGAGGTGGGCGGATGTGCTTGGTCCAGGTGCCTCTCCAAAAGGCTGTTGGCGATCATTATATAAACTGCCTATTGATAAGAGGACAGCTGACCTCCAAAGGAGGATAATACATGGAGCTATAGCCACCAATATGCATCTGGTACACCTGGATCCTACTGTTGGGGAGGGGTGTCCATTCTGTGCTGGGTCTGAATCTCTGGCACATCTGTTTTTATTGTTTCCCAGGTTGGTTGGGATGATTGAACTGATCACTGATTGGTTCTCAACGTTGGGAGAGGTTTTCTCTTCCCAACTGTATATATTTGGGCCAAAGTACAGGTTCAGTCAAAAGGGTGTAGTTGTGTTGCTTAATTTTGTGTTAGGGGCAGCAAAATTAGCGATATGGAAGACCCGAAAGAACAGCATTCGGGGACAGGGGTCTGTGGATGTGGTGGGAATGCTGGAGGGAATGTTGGCAGCGAGACTAAGGTTTGAGTTTGCCTATTACAAACTTGTCAACAATATCGACCTGTTTTTGAGTATATGGGGTATACAGAGGCTGTTGTGTGTAGTTACTGTGGAGGAGGAATTGGAGTTGTGTTTTTTAATTGATGTGTAACTGTGGTTTTGTATGAGTATTTATTGTGTGGTGGGCCCCCAGACCCAATAAAGAGTATTTAAAACTCAAACTCTCTCTCTCTCTCTCTCTCTCTCTCTAACAAACACTCTCTCTCTCTCTCTAACAAACATTCTCTCTCTCTCTCTCCAACAAACACTCTCTCTATCTCTCTCTCTCTCACAAACACTCTCTCTCTCTAACAAACACTCTCTCTCTAACAAACACTCTCTCTCTAACAAACATTCTCTCTCTCTCTAACAAACACTCTCTCTCTAACAAACATTCTCTCTCTCTCTCTAACAAACACTCTCTCTCTAACAAACACTCTCTCTCTCTAACAAACACACTCTCTCTCTAACAAACACACTCTCTCTCTAACAAACACTCTCTCTCTCTAACAAACACTCTCTCTCTCTCTCTAACAAACACTCTCTCTCTAACAAACATTCTCTCTCTCTCTAACAAACACACTCTCTCTCTAACAAACATTCTCTCTCTCTCTAACAAACACTCTCTCTCTCTCTCTCTCTCTAACAAACACTCTCTCTCTCTAACAAACACTCTCTCTCTCTAACAAACACACTCTCTCTAACACTCTCTCTCTCTCTCTAACACTCTCTCTCTCTCTAACACTCTCTCTCTCTC
Organism: Oncorhynchus tshawytscha; assembly: GCF_018296145.1. Taxonomy (NCBI): domain Eukaryota; kingdom Metazoa; phylum Chordata; class Actinopteri; order Salmoniformes; family Salmonidae; genus Oncorhynchus; species Oncorhynchus tshawytscha. Next base: position 62,237,349 of record NC_056429.1, on the reverse strand, counting down.
TCTAACACTCTCTCTAACACTCTCTCTCTCTCTAACACTCTCTCTCTCTAACACTCTCTCTCTCTAACACTCTCTCTCTAACTAACACTCTCTCTCTCTAACACTCTCTCTCTCTAACACACTCTCTCTCTAAACACTCTCTCTCTCTAACACTCTCTCTAACAAACACACTCTCTCTAACAAACACTCTCTCTCTCTCTAACAAACACTCTCTCTCTCTCTAACAAACACTCTCTCTCTCTAACAAACACTCTCTCTCTCTAACAAACACTCTCTCTCTCTAACAAACACTCTCTCTCTCTAACAAACACTCTCTCTCTCTAACACACTCTCTCTCTCTAACAAACACTCTCTCTCTCTAACAAACACTCTCTCTCTCTCTAACACTCTCTCTCTCTCTAACACTCTCTCTCTCTCTAACACTCTCTCTCTCTAACACTCTCTCTCTCTAACACTCTCTCTCTCTAACAAACTCTCTAACACTCTCTCTCTAACAAACTCTCTCTAACACTCTCTCTCTAACACTCTCTCTCTAAACACTCTCTCTCTCTAACAAACTCTCTCTCTAACAAACTCTCTCTCTCTAACAAACTCTCTCTAACAAACTCTCTCTCTCTAACAAACACTCTCTCTCTAACAAACATTTCTCTCTCTCTCTCTAACAAACACTCTCTCTCTAACAAACACTCTCTCTCTCTCTAACAAACACACTCTCTCTCTAACAAACACTCTCTCTCTCTCTCTAACATACACTCTCTCTCTAACAAACACTCTCTCTCTAACAAACATTCTCTCTCTCTCTAACAAACACACTCTCTCTCTAACAAACATTCTCTCTCTCTCTAACAAACACTCTCTCTCTCTCTCTCTCTCTCTAACAAACACTCTCTCTCTAACAAACACTCTCTCTCTCTAACAAACACACTCTCTCTAACACTCTCTCTCTCTAACACTCTCTCTCTCTCTAAAAACTCTCTCTCTCTCTCTCTAACACTCTCTCTCTCTCTAACACTCTCTCTAACACTCTCTACTCTCTCTCTCTAACACTCTCTCTCTCTAACACTCTCTCTCTCTAACACTCTCTCTCTCTAACACTCTCTCTCTCTAACACTCTCTCTCTCTAACACTATCTCTCTCTAACACTATCTCTCTCTAACACTCTCTCTAACACTCTCTCTCTCTAACACTCTCTCTCTCTAACACTCTCTCTCTCTCTAACACTCTCTCTCTCTCTAACACTCTCTCTCTCTCTAACACTCTCTCTCTCTAACACTCTCTCTCTCTAACACTCTCTCTCTCTAACACTCTCTCTCTAACACTCTCTCTCTCTAACACTCTCTCTCTCTAACACTCTCTCTCTCTAACACTCTCTCTCTCTAACAAACTCTCTCTCTAACACTCTCTCTCTCTAACACTCTCTCTCTCTAACAAACTCTCTCTCTAACACTCTCTCTCTCTAACACTCTCTAACACTCTCTCTCTCTAACACTCTCTCTCTAACACTCTCTCTCTCTCTAACAAACACTCTCTCTCTCTAACACTCTCTCTCTCTCTAACACTCTCTCTCTCTCTAACACTCTCTCTCTCTCTAACACTCTCTCTCTCTCTAACACTCTCTCTCTCTCTAACACTCTCTCTCTCTAACACTCTCTCTCTCTAACACTCTCTCTCTCTAACACTCTCTCTCTCTAACACTATCTCTCTCTAACACTATCTCTCTCTAACACTATCTCTCTCTAACACTCTCTCTCTCTAACACTCTCTCTCTAACACTCTCTCTCTCTAACACTCTCTCTCTCTAACACTCTCTCTCTCTCTAACACTCTCTCTCTCTCTAACACTCTCTCTCTCTAACACTCTCTCTCTCTAACACTCTCTCTCTCTAACACTCTCTCTCTCTAACACTCTCTCTCTAACACTCTCTCTCTAACACTCTCTCTCTCTAACAAACTCTCTCTCTCTAACACTCTCTCTCTCTAACACTCTCTCTCTCTAACACTCTCTCTCTCTAACTCTCTCTCTCTAACACTCTCTCTCTCTAACAAACTCTAACACTCTCTCTCTCTAACAAACTCTCTAACACTCTCTCTCTCTCTAACAAACTCTCTCTCTAACACTCTCTCTCTCTAACACTCTCTCTCTCTCTAACAAACTCTCTCTCTCTCTCTAACAAACACTCTCTCTCTCTCTAACAAACACTCTCTCTCTCTAACAAACTCTCTCTAACACTCTGTCTCTCTAACAAACTCTCTCTCTCTAACACTCTCTCTCTCTCTAACACTCTCTCTCTCTCTAACACTCTCTCTCTCTAACACTCTCTCTCTCTAACACTCTCTCTCTAACAAACACTCTCTCTCTCTAACACTCTCTCTCTCTCTAACACTCTCTCTCTCTCTAACACTCTCTCTCTCTAACACTCTCTCTAACACTCTCTCTCTCTCTAACAAACACGCTCTCTCTCTCTAACACTCTATCTAACACTCTCTCTCTAACAAACACTCTCTCTCTCTCTCTCTAACAAACTCTCTCTCTCTCTCTCTCTAACAAACACTCTCTCTCTCTCTCTCTAACAAACTCTCTCTCTCTCTCTAACAAACTCTCTCTCTCTCTCGCTCTCTAACAAACTCTCTCTCTCTCTCGCTCTCTAACAAACACTCTCTCTCTCTCTCTCTAACAAACTCTCTCTCTCTCTCTAACAAACTCTCTCTCTAACAAACTCTCTCTCTCTCTCGCTCTCTAACAAACTCTCTCTCTCTAACAAACTCTCTCTCTCTCTAACAAACTCTCTCTCTCTCTAACAAACTCTCTCTCTCTCTAACACTCTCTCTAACACTCTCTCTCTCAACACTCTCTCTCTAACACTCTCTCTCTAACACTCTCTCTCTCTCTAACAAACTCTCTCTCTAACACTCTCTCTCTCTCTAACAAACTCTCTCTCTCTCTAACACTCTCTCTAACACTCTCTCTCTCTAACACTCTCTCTCTCTAACACTCTCTCTCTCTAACACTCTCTCTCTCTCTCTCTCTCTAACTAACACTCTCTCTCTCTCTCTAACACTCTCTCTAACAAACACTCTCTCTCTAACAAACACTCTCTCTCTCTAACAAACACTCTCTCTCTCTAACAAACTCTCTCTCTCTCTAACAAACTCTCTCTCTCTCTAACAAACTCTCTCTCTCTCTAACAAACTCTCTCTCTCTCTCTCTCTCTCTCAACACTCTCTCTAACTCTCTCTCTCTCTAACAAACTCTCTCTCTCTCTAACAAACTCTCTCTCTCTCTAACAAACTCTCTCTCTCTCTAACAAACTCTCTCTCTCTCTCTCTAACACTCTCTCTAACACTCTCTCTCTCTCTAACAAACACTCTCTCTCTCTCTAACAAACACTCTCTCTCTCTAACAAACTCTCTCTCTCTCTCTCTAACAAACAAACTCTCTCTCTCTCTCTCTAACAAACTCTCTCTCTCTCTAACAAACTCTCTCTCTCTCTAACAAACTCTCTCTCTCTCTAACAAACTCTCTCTCTCTCTAACAAACTCTCTCTCTCTCTAACAAACTCTCTCTCTCTCTAACACTCTCTCTCTCTAACACTCTAACACTCTCTCTAACACTCTCTCTCTCTAACACTCTCTCTCTCTCTCTAACAAACACTATCTCTCTCTCTCTCTAACAAACACTCTCTCTCTAACAAACACTCTCTCTCTCTAACAAACACACTCTCTCTAACACTCTCTCTCTCTCTAACACTCTCTCTCTCTCTAACTAACACTCTCTCTCTAACACTCTCTCTCTCTCTAACACTCTCTCTCTCTAACACTCTCTCTCTCTCTAACACTCTCTCTCTCTAACATTCTCTCTCTCTAACATTCTCTCTCTAACACTCTCTCTCTAACACTCTCTCTCTAACACTCTCTCTCTCTAACACTCTCTCTCTCTAACACTCTCTCTCTAACACTCTCTCTCTCTAACACTCTCTCTCTAACACTCTCTCTCTCTAACACTCTCTCTCTCTAACACTCTCTCTCTCTAACAAACTCTCTAACACTCTCTCTCTCTAACACTCTCTCTCTCTCTCTCTCTAACACTCTCTCTCTAACACTCTCTCTAACACTCTCTCTCTCTCTAACAAACACTCTCTCTCTCTAACAAACTCTCTCTCTCTCTAACAAACTCTCTCTCTCTAACAAACTCTCTCTCTCTCAACAAACTCTCTCTCTCTCTCTCTCTCTCTCTCTAACACACTCTCTCTCTCTCTCTAACAAACTCTCTCTCTCTAACAAACTCTCTCTCTCTAACAAACAAACTCTCTCTCTCTAACACTCTCTCTCTCTCTCTAACACTCTCTCTCTCTCTCTCTAACACTCTCTCTAACACTCTCTCTCTCTCTAACAAACACTCTCTCTCTCTAACAAACTCTCTCTCTCTCTAACAAACAACTCTCTCTCTCTCTAACAAACTCTCTCTCTCTCTAACAAACTCTCTCTCTCTCTAACAAACTCTCTCTCTCTCTAACAAACTCTCTCTCTCTCTAACAAACTCTCTCTCTCTCTCTAACAAACTCTCTCTCTCTCTAACAAACACTATCTCTCTCTCTCTCTCTCTAACAAACACTCTCTCTCTAACAAACACTCTCTCTCTCTAACAAACACTCTCTCTCTCTAACAAACACACTCTCTCTAACACTCTCTCTAACACTCTCTCTCTCTCTCTAACACTCTCTCTCTCTCTAACACTCTCTCTCTCTCTAACACTCTCTCTCTCTCTAACACTCTCTCTCTCTAACACTCTCTCTCTCTAACACTCTCTCTCTCTAACACACTCTCTAACACACTCTCTAACACACTCTCTAACACACTCTCTAACACTCTCTCTCTCTCTCTAACACTCTCTAACACACTCTCTAACACACTCTCTAACACTCTCTCTCTAACACTCTCTCTCTAACACTCTCTCTCTAACACTCTCTCTCTAACACTCTCTCTCTAACACTCTCTCTCTAACACTCTCTCTCACACTCTCTCTCTCTAACACTCTCTCTCTCTAACACTCTCTCTCTCTAACACTCTCTCTCTCTCTAACACCCTCTCTCTCTCTAACACTCTCTCTCTCTCTATCTCTCTCTCTCTCTCTATCTCTCTCTCTCTCTCTAACACTCTCTCTCTCTAACACTCTCTCTCTCTAACACTCTCTCTCTCTAACACTCTCTCTCTAACACTCTCTCTCTAACACTCTCTCTCTCTCTAACACTCTCTCTAACACACTCTCTCTAACACTCTCTCTCTCTAACACTCTCTCTCTCTAACACTCTCTCTCTCTAACACTCTCTCTCTCTAACACTCTCTCTCTCTCTAACACTCTCTCTCTCTCTAACACACTCTCTCTCTCTAACACTCTCTCTCTCTAACACTCTCTCTCTCTAACACTCTCTCTCTCTAACACTCTCTCTCTAACACTCTCTCTCTCTCTCTCTCAAACACTATCTCTCTCTCAATTCAATTCAATTCAATTCAAGGGCTTTATTGGCATGGGAAACATGTGTTAACATTGCCAAAGCAAGTGAGGTAGACAACATACAAAGTGAATATATAAAGTGAAAAACAAAAATTAACAGTAAACATTACACATACAGAAGTTTCAAAACAGTAAAGACATTACAAATGTCATATTATATATATATACAGTGTTCTAACAATGTACAAATGGCTAAAGGACACAAGATAAAATAAATAAGCATAAATATGGGTTGTATTTACAATGGTGTTTGTTCTTCACTGGTTGCCCTTTTCTCGTGGCAACAGGTCACAAATCTTGCTGCTGTGATGGCACACTGTGGAATTTCACCCAGTAGATATGGGAGTTTTTCAAAATTGGATTTGTTTTCAAATTCTTTGTGGATCTGTGTAATCTGAGGGAAATATGTCTCTCTAATATGGTCATACATTGGGCAGGAGGTTAGGAAGTGCAGCTCAGTTTCCACCTCATTTTGTGGGCAGTGAGCACATAGCCTGTCTTCTCTTGAGAGCCATGTCTGCCTACGGCGGCCTTTCTCAATAGCACTCTCTCTCTCTCTAACAAACACTCTCTCTCTAACAAACACTCTCTCTCTCTAACAAACACTCTCTCTCTCTCTCTAACACTCTCTCTCTCTCTAACACACTCTCTCTCTCTCTAACACTCTCTCTCTCTCTAACACTCTCTCTCTCTCTAACACTCTCTCTCTCTAACACTCTCTCTCTCTAACACTCTCTCTTTGCTAACACTCTCTCTCTCTCTAACACTCTCTCTCTCTAACACTCTCTCTCTCGCTACTCTAACATTTCTCTCTCTCCTAACACTCTCTCTCTCTAACACCTGGGCTGGGTGTGGGAGAACCTATCTTCCACAACCCAGCCATCCCTTTCTCTTCACTCTCCACTCTCAGAGGCACTCTCTTCTACAACTGGGTGACCTCTGCTCTCTCTCTAACACTCTCTCTCTGGCGCAACAAACAGGAATAACGTCTCTCTGCTGGAACATTCTCTCTCTCTAACACTGTCTCTCTCGGTAACACTGTTTGAGGCCAAACACCTCTCTCTAACACTCTCTCTCTCTAACACTCTCTCTCTCTAACACTCTTCTCTCTAACACTCTCTCCTGGGGAGTTTGACTCTAAACTCTCTCTAACACTCTCTTAACAGGAGCATCTAGAAGCCTCTGAAGGCTCTCTGGCAGGGGGTATGTGGGGGCAGGTATGGTGGGTTTCTCTGGAGGAGTCTCTACAAACTCCAGTACCAAGAGGTCTCTCTCTCTAACCTCTCTCCCTGGCCACTAACAGCTGGTCTCTCTCTCTAACACTCTCTCTCTCTCTAAATGAAAGAAACTGTAATTCATGTGTTTTCTGTCTCTCTAACACTCTTAATGTCTCTGTTGGAACTCTCTCTGACAGGTCTCTCTAACAAACTCTTTGCTGTTGGGATCTCTAAAAACAGGTCTCTCTCTAAGGAACAAAAATGTGTTTTCTCTGAATTTTCTGTTGCTCACTCTATTTGGCTCTCTCTCTGGGGGATAACAAACACTCTACTCTCTCTAACACTCTCTCTAACACTCTCTAACTCTCTCTAGCCTCTCTCTCTCTCTCTGAGGAGATATCTCTCTCTCTCTCTCTCCTAACACTTTTCTCTCTCTCTAACACTTTCTCTTTAAGCTCTCTCTCTCTTAACAAACACTCTCTCTCAATAACTCTCTCTCTCTCTAACACTCTCTCTAACTCTCTCTCTCTCACAAACTCTCTCTCTCTCTAACACTCTCTCTCTCTAACACTCTCTCTCTCTAACACTCTCTCTCTAACACTCTCTCTCTCTAACACTCTCTCTCTCTAACACTCTCTCTCTCTAACACTCTCTCTCTCCAACACTCTCTCTCTCTCTAACACTCTCTCTCTCTAACACTCTCTCTCTCTAACACTCTCTCTCTCTAACACTCTCTCTCTCTAACACTCTCTCTCTCTAACACTCTCTCTCTAACACTCTCTCTCTCTCTCTAACACTCTCTCTAACACTCTCTCTAACACTCTCTCTCTAGCTCTCTCTCTCTCTCTCTCTCTCTAACAAACTCTCTCTCTCTAACAAACTCTCTCTCTCTAACACTCTCTCTCTCTCTAACACTCTCTCTCTCTAACACTCTCTCTAACACTCTCTCTCTCTAACACTCTCTCTCTCTCTAACACTCTCTCTCTCTCTAACACTCTCTCTCTAACAAACTCTCTCTAACACTCTCTCTCTCTCTAACAAACTCTCTCTCTCTCTAACAAACTCTCTCTCTCTCTAACAAACTCTCTCTCTAACAAACTCTCTCTCTCTAACAAACTCTCTCTCTCTAACAAACTCTCTCTCTCTAACAAACTCTCTCTCTCTAACAAACTCTCTCTCTCTAACACTCTCTCTAACACTCTCTCTCTCTAACTCTCTCTCTCTCTAACACTCTCTCTCTCTAACAAACACTCTCTCTCTCTAACAAACTCTCTCTCTCTAACACTCTCTCTAACTCTCTCTCTCTCACAAACTCTCTCTCTCTCTAACACTCTCTCTCTCTAACACACTCTCTCTCTCTAACACTCTCTCTCTCTAACACTCTCTCTCTCTAACTCTCTCTCTCTAACACTCTCTCTCTAACAAACTCTCTCTCTAACACTCTCTCTCTAACACTCTCTCTCTAACACTCTCTCTCTCTAACAAACTCTCTCTCTAACACTCTCTCTAACACTCTCTCTCTCTCTCTCTAACACTCTCTCTCTCTCTCTAACACTCTCTCTCTCTATCTCTCTAACACTCTCTCTAACACTCTCTCTAACACTCTCTCTCTCTAACACTCTCACTCTCTCTAACACTCTCTCTCTCTCTCTAACACTCTCTCTCTCTAACACTCTCTCTCTCTCACTCTCTCTAACACTCTCTCTCTCTAACACTCTCTCTCTCTCTCTAACACTCTCTCTCTCTAACACTCTCTCTCTCTAACACTCTCTCTCTCTCACACTCTCTCTCTAACACTCTCTCTCTCTAACACTCTCTCTCTCTAACACTCTCTCTCTAACACTCTCTCTCTAACACTCTCTCTCTCTAACACTCTCTAACACTCTAACACTCTCTCTCTAACACTCTCTCTCTAACACTCTCTCTCTCTAACACTCTCTCTCTAACACTCTCTCTCTAACACTCTCTCTCTAACACTCTCTCTAACACTCTCTCTCTAACACTCTCTCTCTCTCTCTAACAAACTCTCTCTCTCAAACACTCTCTCTAACAAACTCTCTCTCTCTCTCTAACAAACTCTCTCTCTCTCTAACAAACTCTCTCAAACTCTAACAAACTCTCTCTCTCTAACAAACACTCTCTCTCTCTAACATTCTAACAAACTCTCTCTCTCTCTAACAAACACTCTCTCTCTCTCTAACAAACACTCTCTCTCTCTAACAAACACTCTCTCTCTCTCTAACAAACACTCTCTCTCTCTAAAGCTCAAACACTCTCTCAAACTCTCTCTAACACTCTCTCTCTCTCTAACAAACACTCTCTCTCTCTAACAAACACTCTCTCTCTCTAACAAACACTCTCTCTCTCTAACAAACACTCTCTCTCTCTCTCTCTAACAAACTCTCTCTCTCTAACAAACTCTCTCTCTCTCTAACAAACACTCTCTCTAACAAACTCTCTCAAACTCTCTAACAAACTCTCTCTCTCTAACAAACTCTCTCTCTCTAACAAACACTCTCTCTCTAACAAACTCTCTCTCTAACAAACTCTCTCTCTCTAACAAACTCTCTCTCTCTCTCTCTCTCAAACTCTCTCTCTCTAACAAACTCTCTCTCTCTCTAACAAACTCTCTCTCTAACAAACTCTCTCTCTCTCTAACAAACTCTCTCTCTCTAACAAACTCTCTCTAACAAACTCTCTCTCTCTAACAAACTCTCTCTCTAACAAACTCTCTCTCAAACTCTCTCTCTAACAAACTCTCTCTCTCTCAAACAAACTCTCTCTCTCTAACAAACTCTCTCTCTCTCTAACAAACTCTCTCTCTCTAACAAACTCTCTCTCTCTCTCTCTCTCTCTCTAACAAACTCTCTCTCTCTCTAACAAACTCTCTAACAAACTCTCTAACAAACACTCTCTCTCTCTCTCTCTAACAAACACTCTCTCTCTCTAACAAACTCTCTCTCTCTCTAACAAACACTCTCTCTCTCTCTAACAAACACTCTCTCTCTCTAACAAACACTCTCTCTCTCTAACAAACACTCTCTCTCTCTCTCTCTAACAAACACTCTCTCTCTCTAACAAACTCTCTCTCTCTCTCTCTCTAACAAACACTCTCTCTCTCAAACACTCTCTCTCTCTCTAACAAACACTCTCTCTCTAACTCTCTCTCTCTAACAAACACTCTCTCTCTAACAAACACTCTCTCTCTCTAACAAACACTCTCTCTCTCTAACAAACACTCTCTCTCTCTAACAAACACTCTCTCTCTCTAACAAACACTCTCTCTCTCTCTCACAAACACTCTCTCTCTCTCTCTCTCTCTCTCACAAACACACTCTCTCTCTAACAAACTCACTCTCTCTCTAACAAACTCACTCTCTCTCTAACAAACTCACTCTCTCTCTCTCTCTAACAAACTCACTCTCTCTCTCTCTCTAACAAACTCTCTCTCTCTCTAACAAACTGTCTCTCTCTCTAACAAACTCTCTCTCTCTCTCTAACAAACTCTCTCTCTCTCTCTCTAACAAACTCTCTCTCTCTCTCTCTCTCACAAACTCTCTCTCTCTCTCTCTCTCTCTCTCTCTACAAACTCTCTCTCTCTCACAAACTCTCTCTCTCTCTCTCTCTCAAACACTCTCTCTCTCTCTCTCTCTCACAAACACTCTCTCTCTCTCTCTCTCTCAAAACACTCTCTCTCTCTCTCTCTCTCTCACAAACTCTCTCTCTCTCTCTCACAAACACTCTCTCTCTCTCTCTCTCTCACAAACACTCTCTCTCTCTCTCTCTCTCTCTCAAACACTCTCTCTCTCTCTCTCTCTCACAAACACTCTCTCTCTCTCTCTCTCTCAAACTCACTCTCTCTCTCTAACAAACTCTCTCTCTCTAACAAACTCTCTCTCTCTCTCTCTCTAACAAACTCTCTCTCTCTCTAACAAACTCTCTCTCTCTCTAACAAACTCTCTCAAACTCTCTCTCTCTCTAACAAACTCTCTCTCTCTCTCTAACAAACTCTCTCTCTCTCTAACAAACACTCTCTCTCTCTCTCTAACAAACACTCTCTCTCTCACAAACACTCTCTATAACAAACACTCTCTCTCTAACAAACTCTCTCTCTCTCTCTCTAACAAACTCTCTCTCTCTAACAAACTCTCTCTCTCTCTCTCTCTAACAAACTCTCTCTCTCTCTCTCTCTCTAACAAACTCTCTCGCTCTAACAAACTCTCTCTCTCTCTAACAAACACTCTCTCTCTCTCTCTCTAACAAACACTCTCTCTCTCACAAACACTCTCTATAACAAACACTCTCTCTCTCTCTAACAAACACTCTCTCTCTCTCTCACAAACACTCTCTCTCTAACAAACACTCTCTCTCTCTAACACACTCTCTCTAACAAACATTCTCTCTCTCTCTCTCTAACAAACACTCTCTCTCTCTCTCTAACAAACACTCTCTCTCTCTCTCTCTCTAACAAACACTCTCTCACAAACACTCTCTATAACAAACACTCTCTCTCTCTAACAAACACTCTCTCTCTCTCTCTCTCACAAACACACTCTCTCTAACAAACATTCTCTCTCTCTCTCTAACAAACACTCTCTCTCTCTCTAACAAACACTCTCTCTCTCTCTCTAACAAACACTCTCTCTCTCTCTCTAACAAACTCTCTCTCTAACACACTCTCTCTCTCTAACAAACACTCTCTCTAACAAACACTCTCTCTAACAAACACTCTCTCTAACAAACACTCTCTCTAACAAACACTCTCTCTAAAACAAACACTCTCTAAAACAAACACTCTCTCTAACAAACACTCTCTCTAACAAACACTCTCTCTAACAAACACTCTCTCTAACAAACACTCTCTCTAACAAACACTCTCTCTGCCCTAATCTTTGACTCTCAGGATTTCCTGGTTTACGAAGGCATCAACGTAGACAAATGTTGTATAGGTTTATGCAATGATGGGTAATGTTTTGGACACAGATGTGAATAAACATGTGATTCTAAGGTTGGTCAGTTTAGAGAATTTACTCTTCCCATAGGAGATTGACAGAAAAAAACTAAGAAAGTATATACACATGAGCATGCTTACACGCGCAGGTGCATGCAGTCAAATATACACACTTTGCTCTGATGCAACAGTTTACTTTCCTAGAGTCCACCCACAGAAGCATGTCACAAACACAATGTCGATTTGTGGCGGGGGGCTGTCTCGGTGTACACCCAACAGGGGGTGACATAACTCTTCATCCGGGTTACCCCGGAGCAGGGGGATGCGGAGAGCATGGACTCCTCCCGGCCGGGGCAGCTCCATGCAAGGTGCCTCTGATCTAGGTCCAACAGCGGATGTTGTCGGTTCGGGTTGCCCTCCCACTTCATCGCCTCGCCTTCCGTCCGGGCCACCTTTTAGCCCCTCGCCTCTCTGTACTTTTCTTCCCCCTCCCAACATCCACTCTCTCCACCTGGGCCCTTTTCAGCAGGTCTTGGGTGTTCTGGTGGAAACGTTCAAGTCGAAGTAGGCCTTCTGGGCCTTCCCAGAAAGATAGTGGGCCAGCCTTTTGGCACCCTTGGGCTTGGGCCATCCCATCCTTCACTCTGAGTTTTCCTCTCGAAGGTGCACAAATAGGTCTCCACGTCATCTTCCTCTAACTTAACCAGGAACTGATTTGGGCTAGACTCCTGAGCCATCCCAGCCTCCAACTGGGCTACCTGCGCTACCAGTCTAAGGTTTTGTTGGCGCTGCTCCACAAGTGCTTGCTCCTGGAGAGTCTGTTGCTTCTGCTGGCTGATGATAAACTGAGCCACCAGATAATCCATGGTAATCACTGCACGTTCAACCCCACGGCACCCAAAGCTACTGAGATGCCCGCATTCTCCACCATATGTGGTAAACTGTGGGGTGTTGGGTTGAGCGTGCAAAGATTAACCCCGAGACAGGGAGGTTCTAGTCAGAAAACACAACTTTACTAGGCAACAAAATAAACATAAAATAACGTACTGTAGATTTGGCTAGGTCCTTCTTCTCAGGTTCTGCTCCGTGTCTGTCTCACTGTTCCCTCTGACAGTGTGCCATGGTGCTCGCTTTATGTGGCTGCACAGCTGGTTGGCACTCTCCCCTAAATACTTTGACTTGGAGCCATCAGTGTCAGGGTGCCCAGCAAGCGTACTCCCAGAAGAGGGAGCCAACGTCACGGCACGTACCTTATCTCTATCACCAACCTCCAGGGTAGACCTCCCGGGATACCACAAGAGAAAAAAATGTTATGTTAGTGCAAGGTGAGCTACACACAGTGGACTTCCTATCAGGGCGCTACGTCTCAGTGCTAACAGTATCACTGGTTCATAGGCACATGATTACTGTATACAATAGCTGTGGTATCAGCAGAGGCATTCAGGGCAGTAAGAGTGACATAAATTAGGTTACTTACATTGCGTCTTCCAACGCCCCTGGGATAATGTACATTTGCTGAAGCATTATGACAACTCAGCGACACAATGGTATGGATTAAATGAGCTGTGCTTGGGTCATTGATAAGTCATTGTCTCAACATTATAATGCTATGAAAGAACCCAGGAACCCAAATGATTTGGTTGGATCACATCCTCCTTATAATACTAGCCTTGTTACAAACACAGAGGTGCATAGTATACATTTTGCAACAAAACCCATATTAATACACATCTAAAATCTGAGAGCAATATTTTACACACACGCTGGACGTAATTAAGTTCAACACAGCCTACAGTTGTAATAAATAAGCCTGCATGTCCTTCATAAGTCTCTCCATCTTTCTCTCTCTGATTTATGATGGAGTGGAAAGATTGCAATGTCGTAATTGTGTTCTCTGTGAATGTCACCCGAGCACTAGCATACATCCACGTTGGCAGTAAAAGTAGACACTAAGTCTAGTTTTTTAAAATTGTTATCATAACATCAAAGATTATATTTTGTTAGGATTTAAATGAATGACCTGTCAAACAACAGGCTACTGTACCACCTAATCACTGGAACAGTAGCATACAATTGAAAATGATCACTAGAATAAAAATATGGTATTCCTTTTTGTTTTTCTTAATATGTGGGATATTTTAAACGAAGACACACACCCCACTCTCCTGACTTTAAAGATCTACTCCTCAGTATACTTTGTGAGAGAGTGCCAAAATATGACATTGTAGTGACTTTGGTCTTGGCACATGGTGATATTACATAACCATTACTATATTACCTGAAGAGCAGCTGTTGACACTAGAGATCAACCGATTATACGGAAAGGCCGTTTTCATAACAATCGTAAATTGGTATTTTTGGGCGCTGATTTTTTTTATATACACCTTTATTTAACTAGGCAAGTCAGTTAAAGAAAACATTCTTGTTTTCAATGACGGCCTAGGAACGATGGGTTAACTGCCTTGTTCAGGGGCAGAACGGCAGATTCACCTTGTCAGCTCTTACAGTTAACTAGTCCAACGCTATATCCACCTGCCTCTCGTTGCACTCCACAAGGAATGTGAATGCAGTACAAGCCAAGGTAAGTTGCTAGCTAGCATTACACTTATAAAAAACTATCATAATCACTAGTTGTAATTACACATGGTTGATGATATTACTAGTTTATCTAGCGTGTTTTGCATTGCATATAATCGATGCAACGCTGGGGGATGATTTAACAAAAGCGCATTTGCGAAAAAATAAATCGTTGGATGACTGTACCTAACCATAAACACCAATGCCTTTCTTAAAATCAATACACAGAAATATATATATTTTTAAACCTGCATATTTAGCTAAAAGATATCCAGGTTAGCTGGCAATATTAACCAGGTGAAATTGTGTCACTTCTCGTGTTCATTGCACGCAGAGTCATGGTATATGCAACAGTTTGGGCAGCCTGGCTCATTGCGAACTAATTTGCCAGAATTTTACGTAATAATGACATAACATTGAAGGTTGTGCAATGTAACAAGAATATTTAGACTATGGAATGCCACCCGTTAGATGAAATACCGAACGGTTCCGTATTTCACTGAAATAACCTTTTGTTTTCGAAATGATAGTTTCCGGATTCGACCATATTAATGACCAAAGGCTCGTATTTCTGCGTGTTATAATTAAGTCTATGATTTGATAGAGCAGTCTGACTGAGCGATGGTAGGCAGCAGCAGGCTCGTAAGCATTCATTCATTCGTTTTGCCAGCAGCTCTGTTTATGACTTCAAGCCTATCAGCCTAATGGCTGGTGTAACCAATGTGAAATGACTAGCTAGTTAGCGGGGTGCGTGCTAATAGCGTTTCAAACGTTACTCGCTCTGAGACTTGGAGTAGTTGTTCCCCTTTGCTCTGCAAGGGCCGCGGCTTTTGTGGAGCGATGGGTAACGCTGCTTCGAGTGTGGCTGTTGTCGATGTGTTTCTGGTTCGAGCCCAGGTAGGGGTGAGGAGAGGGACGGAAGCTATACTGTTACACTGGCAATACTAAAGTGCCTATAAGAACATCCAATAGTCAAAGGTATATGAAATACACATTTTATAGAGAAAAACGTTCTATAAATACTATATTAACTACAACCTAAAACCTCTTACCCTGGAATATTGAAGTCTCATGTTAAAAGGAACCACCAACTTTCATAGGTTCTCATGTTCTGAGCAAGGAACTCAAACGTTTGCTTTTTTACATGGCACATATTGCACTTTTATTTCTCCAACACTTTGTTTTCGCATTATTTAAACCAAATTGAACATGCTTCATTATTTATTTGAGGCTAAATATATTTTTATTGATGTATTATATTAAGTTAAAATACATGTTCATTCAGTATTGTTGTGATTGTCATTATTACAAATAAATATAAATCGGCATCAGCTTTTTTTAGTCCTCCAATAATCGGTTTCGGCGTTGAAAAATCATGATCGGTCGACCTCTAGTTGACACTGCCAGCACTGTTGACACTTCCTGGTGACCCGTAAACCAAGCTGTGTAGCCTCAATGAACATGTTCTGGAACTCTTCCAGTTCCTCAATGGCTCCCACGCAGTCAGTGAGAGTAATTAGTCTTTATTACATTGAGTTAATTACTATGTAATAACTAATGTGTCCACTTCAATCAAGCAGTTAACACGTACAGTCGGAGTAGGACTCATTAGTAAATTGATTACCTCAAGCCTCCATCGACTTGCCTGAGATACTAAGGCTGCTTTTATACAGGCAGCTCAATTATTATATTTCTTCCACTAATTGGTCTTTTGACCAATTCGATTTTTTCCCCGTCAGATATTTTTCAGAGCTGATCCGATTGACCAAAAAGCCAATTACTGAAGAAACATTCAGAATTGGGCTGCCTGTCTAAAGCAGCCTATTAGAAAGAAACAGTTCTGGTTGTGACTTATAGTCATGTGTGCATACAACCCCATATAGCTATTACATTTACAATATGAGATTACCTATAGTATACTTTAATTCTGCAATAACGTGGTTCTATCTAGCCTGGGTTTAAGTATTTATTGATTGTAAACGTCAAATTTCATTATGAACTTGAAACGAGAGCCTTACGCTCCACCTAATTCCTTACCCTTATACTTTAGCTGTGGAGACGAGCTTGGAGACATTTATTTCGAAATCAACAAATAGCGGGAAACAACGCAAATCGCCAATGACGCATTCTCAGAATGCCAAAATATGTTTTATAGTATGTACATTTTACATTTTGTTATGGCTTTCTTCTGTTGAAAGAGAGGAGGACCAAACTGCAGCGTGGTTATCTTGATACATCTTTAATAAAGCTAATACCGAACAATACAAAAACGTAACGTGAAAAAACAAAACAGCCCTATCTGGTGTAAACAAACACAGAGACCGTCACGCCTTGGTCTTAGTATTTTGTGTTTTCTTTAATTATTTGGTCAGGCCAGGGTGTGACATGGGTTATTGTGGTGTGTTTTTGTCTTAGGGGTTTTGTGGGGTGTCTACGTAGTCTATGGCTGCCTGAGGCGGTTTTCAATCAGAGTCAGGTGATTATCGTGGTCTCTGATTGGGAGCCATATTTAGGCAGCCATATTCTGTGAGTGTTTTCGTGGGTGATTGTTCCTGTCTCAGTGTGTTTTTGTTCACCAGACAGGCTGTATAGGTTCACATATAGGTTCTAACAAACACTCTCTCTCTCTAACAAACACTCTCTCTCTCTAACAAACACTCTCTCTCTCTCTAACAAACACTCTCTCTCTCTAACAAACACACTCTCTCTCTCTAACAAACACTCTCTCTCTAACAAACACTCTCTCTCTCTCTAACAAACACTCTCTCTCTCTCTCTCTCTAACAAACACTCTCTCTCTCTCTAACAAACACTCTCTCTCTCTAACAAACACTCTCTCTCTCTAACAAACACTCTCTCTCTCTAACAAACACTCTCTCTCTCTAACAAACACTCTCTCTCTAACAAACACACTCTCTCTCTAACAAACACTCTCTCTCTCTCTAACAAACACTCTCTCTCTCTAACAAACTCTCTCTCTCTCTAACAAACACTCTCTCTCTCTCTAACAAACACTCTCTCTCTCTCTAACAAACACTCTCTCTCTCTAACAAACACTCTCTCTCTCTAACAAACACTCTCTCTCTCTAACAAACACTCTCTCTCTCTAACAAACACTCTCTCTCTAACAAACACTCTCTAACAAACACTCTCTCTCTCTCTAACAAACACTCTCTCTCTCTCTAACAAACACTCTCTCTCTCTCTAACAAACACTCTCTCTCTCTCTAACAAACACTCTCTCTCTCTCTAACAAACACTCTCTCTCTCTCTCTCTCTCTAACAAACACTCTCTCTCTCTCTAACAAACACTCTCTCTCTCTCTAACAAACACTCTCTCTCTCTAACAAACACTCTCTCTCTCTAACAAACACTCTCTCTCTAACAAACACTCTCTCTCTAACAAACACTCTCTCTCTCTCTAACAAACACTCTCTCTCTCTCTAACAAACACTCTCTCTCTAACAAACACTCTCTCTCTAACAAACACTCTCTCTAACAAACTCTCTCTCTCTAACAAACACTCTCTCTAACAAACACTCTCTCTCTCTCTAACAAACACTCTCGCTCTCTCTAACAAACACTCTCTCTCTCTAACAAACACTCTCTCTCTCTCTCTAACAAACACTCTCTCTCTCTCACAAACACTCTCTCTCTCTCACAAACACTCTCTCTCTCTCTAACAAACACTCTCTCTCTAACAAACACTCTCTCTCTAACAAACACTCTCTCTAACAAACACTCTCTCTCTCTAACAAACACTCTCTCTCTCTCTAACAAACACTCTCTCTCTCTCTCACAAACACTCTCTCTCTCACAAACACTCTCTCTCTCTAACAAACACTCTCTCTCTCTAACAAACACTCTCTCTCTCTCTCTCTCTCTCTCTCTCACAAACACTCTCTCTCTCTCTCACAAACACTCTCTCTCTCTCACAAACACTCTCTCTCTCTCTCACAAACACTCCCTCTCTCTCTAACAAACACTCTCTCTCTAACAAACACTCTCTCTCTCTAACAAACACTCTCTCTCTCTAACAAACACTCTCTCTCTCTAACAAACACTCTCTCTCTCTAACAAACACTCTCTCTCTCTAACAAACACTCTCTCTCTAACAAACACTCTCTCTCTCTCTAACAAACACTCTCTCTCTCTCTAACAAACACTCTCTCTCTCTCTAACAAACACTCTCTCTCTCAATTCAATTCAATTCAAGGGCTTTATTGGCATGGGAAACATGTGTTAACATTGCCAAAGCAAGTGAGGTAGATAATGTATAAAGTGAAATAAACAATAAAAATTAACAGTAGACATCACACATACAGAAGTTTCAAAACAATAAAGACATTACAAATGTCATATTATATATATATATATATATATACAGTGTTTTAACAATGTACAAATGGTAAAGGACACAAGATAAAATAAATAAGCATAGATATGGGTTGTATTTACAATGGTGCGTGTTCTTCACTGGTTGCCCTTTTCTCATGGCAACAGGTCACAAATCTTGCTGCTTTGATGGCACACTGTGGAATTTCACCCAGTAGATATGGGAGTTTTTCAAAATTGGATTTGTTTTCGAATTCTTTGTGGATCTGTGTAATCTGAGGGAAATATGTCTCTCTAATATGGTCATACATTGGGCAGGAGGTTAGGAAGTGCAGCTCAGTTTCCACCTCATTTTGTGGGCAGTGAGCACATAGCCTGTCTTCTCTTGAGAGCCATGTCTGCCTACGGCGGCCTTTCTCAATAGCAAGGCTATGCTCGCTGAGTCTGTACATAGTCAAAGCTTTCCTTAATTTTGGGTCAGTCACAGTGGTCAGGTATTCTGCCGCTGTGTACTCTCTGTGTAGGGCCAAATAGCATTCTAGTTTGCTCTGTTTTTTTGTTAATTCTTTCCAATGTGTCAAGTAATTATCTTTTTGTTTTCTCATGATTTGGTTGGGTCTAATTGTGCTGCTGTCCTGGGACTCTGTAGGGTGTGTTTGTGAACAGAGCCCCAGGACCAGCTTCTAACAAACACTCTCTCTCTCTCTCTAACAAACACTCTCTCTCTCTCTCTCTCTAACAAACTCTCTCTCTCTCTCTAACAAACTCTCTCTCTCTCTAACAAACTCTCTCTCTCTCTCTCTAACAAACTCTCTCTCTCTCTAACAAACTCTCTCTCTCTCTCTCTAACAAACTCTCTCTCTCTCTAACAAACTCTCTCTCTCTCTCTCTAACAAACTCCCTCTCTCTCTCTAACAAACACTAACAAACTCTCTCTCTCTAACAAACACTCTCTCTCTAACAAACACTCTCTCTCTCTAACAAACACTCTCTCTCTCTAACAAACACTCTCTCTCTCTAACAAACACTCTCTCTCTAACAAACACTCTCTCTCTCTCTAACAAACACTCTCTCTCTAACAAACACTCTCTCTCTCTAACAAACACTCTCTCTCTCTAACAAACACTCTCTCTCTCTAACAAACACTCTTTCTCTCTAACAAACACACTCGTTCTCTCTAACAAACACAC